>NW_028270189.1:18907601-19208089 GCF_037043375.1 Chiloscyllium plagiosum
TGCTCAACTCTCAGAGAGCCAACCACGAGTGTTTTCTGAAACGTCACAGAATTGGCGCTGCATTTTCACAGTGTCATTACTGAGGGAGGTCTGCAGTATCGAAGTGCCATTATTAAGGGAGTGTGACACTATCAGTGGTTCAACTGTAAGGCTGCTAATCCGCTGGCCAAGAAGCACTTCCTCAAACCGACCTTTGACAATGAGGGATTCGCTCAGTACTGACAGTGCTGCACTACCTAACGACTAATGCCAGAATCTTAGTTGGTGCTCTTTCAGTTTTGACCCAATTCCAATGAATAACCAGCTCAACTTGATTATCTGACAATGAAGCCTTCCATCAGTACTAACTTCTGACAGAGATGCAATACCTCAGTCCTTACCACTGATCATGAGGGTCAACCTCAAGCTGACCCCATCACCAGATGGAATTGCATCAGTATTGATCATCTGACAATAAGGTGCTCCCCAGTTGTACACTGTCATAGAATCATAGAGATGTACAGCACGGAAACAGACCCTTCAGTCAAACCCTTCCATGCCGAGAAACTGGACTTAACTCAGTGCTGACCCCCGACGAAGAGTCAGTACCTCAGTACTGACCAGCAATTCCTCAGTACTGACCATCAAATAATCAGGCACACTCGCAATTCTGATTCCTTTACAATAATGCACTCGCTCTGGAATGACATTCTGATAATAAGACCCTCCATCAGAAACCACCCTCTAAGAGTGTTGCAAAACCTTGTTTCTCATCCCTCAAACCGTATGGGATCCTCAATTCTCACAATATTCAAAATAGACGCTGTGAAAATTTGGTATAGTTGCGAATTTTGAGAAGATTTGAATCTCAGTTTGATGATATGGATATTAGTTAGCTTTCTGAGCTGGAAGCTTTGTTTCCAGACGTTTCATTAGATTAGATTACATTAGATTACATTACAGTGTGGAAACAGGCCCTTCGGCCCAACAAGTCCACACCGACCCGCCGAAGCGAAACCCACCCATACCCCTACATTTACCCCTTACCTAACACTACGGGCAATTTAGCATGGCCAATTCACCTGACCCTGCACATCTTTTGGACTGTGGGAGGAAACCGGAGCACCCGGAGGAAACCCACGCAGACACGGGGAGAACGTGCAAACTCCACACAGTCAGTTGCCTGAGGCGGGAATTGAACCCGGGTCTCAGGCGCTGTGAGGCAGCAGTGCTAAACACTGTGCCACCGTGCCGCCCACCGTTTCGTTACAGTGACTAGGTAACATCGCCAGTGAGAGTCTCCAGCAAAGTTCTGGTCGCTTCTCCCGCCTCTCAATTCATAGGTCTTGATTTCTTCCGGATGATGATGTCATTTCCGGTTCTTTGTTTTTTTTAAAGAAATGCAGATGATGTCTACCATCATCGATGATGGCGTTTCCTCCTAATGGTCACGAAACGTCTGAAAACAAACTTTCCAGCTAAGCAAGCTAACTCATCTCCAATTTAGCATACACTTAGAACTAAATCTTTGGCAATATGGCAACTTCTTAATATTGATCAGAACTAATTCTCTGATCATAAGGCACTTCCTCAGTACTGACCCTCTGACAGGACAGCACAACGCCAGTAGTGGCGCCCTGACAGAGCTAAACTACCTCAGGAATGACGCTCTATATAGAAGGCACACCCTCAGTTCTGACTCCCTTTTAATGAGGTACTGCCTCACCATTGACCCTCAGACAAGGAGGTACTTACTCTTAACTGACCCTCTGACATATGGAATTCCCTCAGTACTCGTTGCCGGATTGAGCTGATACAATTCCTCAGGGCTGACGCATTAATCACGAGGCATATCTATAAATCTGACCCCTCTACAAAGAGGCACTTCAGGACTAATAATGAGGCACTTCCCCATTATTGACTGGCTGACAAACAGGCCCTTCTTCAGAACTGATCCTCTGACATTGCTGCAATTACGCGAGATTGACTGACAGTGCTTTGCGCTGCTGTCTCACAGCCTCAGAGAACCGGGTTCAATTCTAGACTCAGCCAACTGCCTGTCTGGAGTTTTCACACTCTACATGTGTCGGCATAGGTTTCCTCCTGGTCGTCCGATTTCCTCCCAGAATCTAAAGTTGAGGCAGGTTACGTGAATTGGCGTCGCTGAATAGCCAATAGTATTCAGGGTTGGTCGTTTGGCCACATTAGCCAGCGGTAAAGAGTAGAGTGGTGGTTTAGGAGACTGGGTCTGCATGGTTTATGTTGGAGTGGAACTTGATGGGCTTAATGGCCTGTTTCCGTACTGTATGCATTCTGTAACGAGTATAGGCTTACTTTTGACCTTCTGTTACTAATGCAATCTGTCCATTTTGACGCTGTGACAATGACAAACTCCCGAAGTACTTGTCCTTTGACAAACAGGCACTGCGTCAAGCTGACCCTCTGACAACGAGGCACTGCCTCAAACTGACTTTGGAGAATAAGGCACTCTTTCACTCCTGACCCTCTAATGATGAGGCAATACTTCAGGACTGGCATCCTGTACTTCCTCAGGACTGATCCTCTCATGAATCTGCAATACCCACAGTGCTTATGCTCTAATCGTGAGGCCCTCCTTTAAGACTCCATTGCCAAACAGAAACTCTGAAAATAAGGCAATTCCTCAGGTCAGATCCTGAAAAGTGAGTACTTACTGAGTACTAACTCTCTGACATTGCGTAGCACCTGCTTCTGTCCTCACCTTTTAATTATGTCTCAGCACTCAATTCTGACATAGTTACAATCAGCGACTGAGGGATTTCCTACGTAACAGAGGGTCAATACTCAGACAGTACCTCTTTGTGATGAAGTCAGAATTGTGCGATTGCGACACAGTTAGATGTTCAAGACTGAGGTATTGAACATTGTCAGAGGGTTCGTAGCACGAGAGTGCTTCCATGTCAGTGGGTTAGAATTGAAGACGTGTATTATTGTGTGACGTTCAGTATTGAGAGAGTGACATATCAGACTTAGTATTAATGGATTGTCTCAGAATTGACAGCGTACACAAACGGAATTCTCCATTTAGGGGTGTCCAACCCTAATTCTCCCATTCACTATTGTTCTGTCCAAGTTCTCTCCTTTACTGCTTCACTGCACCAATTCTGCTGTTATCTGATGTCCTGATCCAAAGTCTTATATTCAAATAAGCCCAAGATCAAATTTTCCCTTGAGTATTTCTTCATAATGACTCTCCTATTTACTGTTGCGCTGCCAGAATTTTTAAATTTAAGCATTTAAGAAAATTGGACTGAAGGGTCTGCTTCCGTCCTCTACATGTCCATCACTCTAATTAGGACTCTGCTGCCATGAATCAATTCACCCATTTACTACTGCTGAGCCTATGTGGGAATCGCACCAACCCTCCCTTTAAGTATTGTCTTGTCCCAGTTCTCCCACTAAGAAATTAGTGACATCTGCACGAATTCTCCAATTAAAGATGCTCTGCATCAATTTCCAGTTAGTTGTTTCCTGATGCACGTCTTCCACATATTGGTTTCTTCCTCATTTTTTTTTTCATTTAGTGGTGCACTGAACCGTTGCTCCAGTTTACTGATTGTCACTGCATTTCTCTATTTTACTGATCCCCTGCATTATACTCCTGTTTGGACGTATTTTGCGGCACTCTCAAAACTATTGGCAATCCCACAAATTTACTAATGTAACGGCACTATGCATCGTTCTCCAATTTACTGATGCCCCCCAGTTCTCACACTTACACATGTCCATATACTAGTTCTTCCATTTGATATCCTAAATCAAATCTGCAATTTAGTCGTTCCGTGCTCTGATTCTCCCATTTCATTGTGCCATGCTCCAATTCTTTAATTTACTTCTACTGTGCACCTGTTCTTCCATTTAGTGTTTCCCTGCAACAATTCTCCCATATTGTCATCCCCTGACAGAATTCTCGAATTTTGGCGTGCCCTGTATCAAATCTCCACACTAACAATCCAGGACAAATCCTCTTTTATTGATTAACTGCAGCAACGTTCCTATTAAGTATTGTCTTGTCCCATTTGACCCATTTAATTACTTCCTGATACACAACCTCAAGCTAATGGTGTCCCACACGCATTCTTTACATTTAATACGTCTCCACTTGATTACATGTTTGCAACATTCCTCCTAATCGCTCGTTTTCCTGCCTGGGTACTCGCATTTCTATCTGCTCTGTTGAATGGCCTATGTTATTGGAATTCTGCACGAATGATGTCTTCTATTGATGTCATGCACCAATTCTCCAATTTAGTATTTTGACATACGAATTCTCCCATTTACGGATTTCCTGAACACGTTCTCCACTCAGTGGTCTTCACCAGTTCTTATTTTGACCAATGACTGAGAAAGATTCTCCCATTTATTGGTGCAAAATTCTAAGTCTCCCACTCAGTACTCTCCTGCTCTAATTCTCCTATTTACTGCTACACTGCTCCAATTCACCCATTTGGTGCTGCAAGACAGCAGTTCTCCCATTTAGTGCTGCAAATAACTCCGTAGTTAACACGAAATCATGTTGCTCTCCCTCATTTCTAAACCTCTTATAATAATGTACTGCCTCATTACTGAACGTCTCATAATAATAGTTTCCCACCTTTCTGGCCATTTGACAGTGTTTCAGTTTGTCAATAATGTGGGAATTGGTGCAGACGAGCGCTCAATGCGTCAATACTGACACATTGCCTCATTGTGTTTGGTTAGTCTGGTGAGATGGTCACATGACAAGAGGATCAGTACTGAAATATATTAGCTCTATCATATGTCAGTAATGATATATTAATGCACTGAGGCATGCAACACTGAGGATCTGCCTCATTATCAGAGGACCAGAAATATGGGAGTGCATTATTGTCAGAGCATCATCCCTGAGAGTGTGCCTCATAATGCAGGAATAGAGACTGAGGTCATGCGACATGATTAGTGAATCTGTAATGAGATATTCCAGATCTATCTGAGGGTCAGTGCAGAGGAAGAGCGTCATTGTCAGAGAATCCATTCTGAGGCAGACCTTTTTGTCAGAGGATTAATACTGAGGTGTTGTCTAATTACATGGGGATCAGAATTGAGGATGGATTTCAAATTTTGAGTCATTGATAGTGGAGCACTGTGAGATTGGCATGACTGCGGGAACCCTCACAATCAGAGACTTAATACTGAGGGAATGCTTCTTTGTCAGAGGTTCATTCAGAAGTGTATGCATCATTGCCAGCGAATGTGTTGAGGCTGTGGCTTACTGCAATGGGGCCATAAATGAAGGAATGTTACACGATTAAAGGAACAATACGGATGTATTGCAGCACTGTCAGAGGACCAACTCTGAGGTAGCTGCTGATAGCTAGAAGATCACTCGTAAGGCAGGGCCCGTTGTCATACAGCCATTTCCGACGTAGTGCCTCCATATTCGAGGGTCGGTCCTTATGAAGAGAGTCACAGACTAGAATGTCCCTCACAATTCGATGGCCAATAATCGGAATTGCAGACGTTACCGAGTGTCAGCACTGAACGAATGCCACATTGACAGATGGTCAGTTCTTAGAGAGGGCCACATTATCAGAGAGTCAGATTATGGGAGTGTCTAATTATTAAGAGCGTGCCACCTTGTCAAAAGACTCATTATCAGGCACTATCTCAATTTAATGCGATCAGAACGGAGAGAGATCTACATGATCGGAATATGAGGACTGATCTATTGAAGGTCTGTCAGACCGTCAGATCCTGGGGAATGTGTTCATGGCTGACGGTCAATACTGACACACTGACTGATTATAAGAGCGTCAGATTGATGGAGTGGCATCCATTTAAGTGATACACCCTGAGCTAGTGCTACACTGTCAGAGTGTCAGTTCTGCAGGAGGACCTCATTATCATATGTGGCAGTGCCTCATTGCCAGAACGTCCGTTCTAAGGCAGTGTTGTATTGTAAGGTGTCAGAGTTGAGTGACTGCCACACGTGTGGAGAGTGCCTCATTACCAGAGGCTTAGAACCTCGGGATTGCATTACCAACGAAGAGTCTATACGGAGCGGGTGTGTCACTCTAATGGTTGCAGAATTGAGGGACAACAACACCATTTGAGGGTCAGTGGTAGATAGTCAATACTGAAGCAGGCCCTCACTGTTCTTGGTCAGAGGATCAGTTCTGAGGCATTGTCCCGCTGTGAAAGGGTCAATACCGAGGCATTGCTTCATTACAAAAGTTTTAGAATAGAGGGAGTGCCACACAGTTAATGGTTGTCCAACAAAGGGTCAGATCTGAGGGAGTGCTTCGATGTCCGTTGATCAGAACTGTTGTAGTCTATTGCTGTCAGTGGGTAATCTGAGGCCTTGACTTAGCGATGGTGCGTCAGCCCTGAATGATTGTTTCATTGTCAGTCGGTCAATACTGAGCTATTGCCTCAATGGGGCTGGTCACTAGGGTCAGAATTACGTCGGTACTCAATGACTGTAGCACTGTCAAACGATCAGTGTTGAAGGAGGGTATTGTGAAAAACTAACATATACTGATGCCCCGCACTAATGTTAATAGACAATAGACAATATACAATAGACAATAGGTGCAGGAGTAGGCCATTCAGCCCTTCGAGCCTGCACCGCCATTCAATATAATCATGGCTGATCATTCCTAATCCGTATCCTGTTCCTGCCTTAGCTCCATAACCCTTGATTCCACTATCTTTGAGAGCTCTATCCAACTCTTATAAATGTTCATATTTATTCCTCAGCTGTCACAGTTAGGTCTTCTGCATTGTTCTAAATCATGAGCCTATTGCAACAGTTAGAAACAGGTCTTGAACTTGCTGATACCAAACACCAATTCCACTACAGCTTTGCTGGATGCGCTGCACCAATTCTTCCATTTAATGATTCCGCGGTAATTCTTCCATTTATTCATACTTCATTTTGGCCGTCAATTTTTCTCTGTATTTAGTGGTGCCATGCCCCAATTCTATAATTTAGTTCCACCATGTATCAATTCTCCCATTTACAGATGTGATGCTCCAATTCTTCCATTATCTGATAACTGCTCCTAATTCTCTAATTTTGATATGCACTCGCTCAATTGTTCCAATGAATGCTTCCCTTCAGTAATTCTCTGATTTTTAGATCTCTGCCAAGAATTTCCCACTTACTGACAACCTGTGCAAATTTTCGCATGTACTGATCCTCTGGCCCAATTCCTCCTTTCGAATTTCCATACACCAATTGAAGGAGGACCACATAATTAGAATGTCAGGATTTTTAGAATGTTAGATTTTTAGAATTCTGGGAGGGCATTATTGTCAGAGTGTCTGTCATGAAGGAATGTATAATTGTTGGAATGTCCAATACTGAGGCAGTGCTTCATTGTGAAAGTTTCTGAAATGCGGGAGTGCTGCACGATGAGAGGCTCAGTACTGAGGTATAACAGCACTGTCAGAGGGTCAGAGTGATGGAGTGCCCTCTAACAATAAGGCACTGCCTCTGAACTGACCAATTGACTGTTGTGCAAATTCTCAGGTCTGTCTGAACAAATGAGTGGTTCTCGCTCAGTACTTACCCAGTATTTAGCACGTGACAATGAGCGACTCTCTACAGACCGACCCTCCAGCAACGAGGTGCTGTCTCAAAACTGAGCTGCTGACAATTAGGCCCTCACTCAGTATTGCCCCACCAATCATGAGGCTCTCCATTTGTACTGACACTCTGACAATAATGTACTCCCTCAGTTCTGACCCTTTTAAAATGGGCACTTATTCAAATATGAATCTGATGCGTAGCATCCCCTCGATTTTTACACTTTGCAATGAGGAATGCCTCAGTATTGTACTTCTGGGAAATGAGCACTGCCTCAGAACTGAACCTCTGAAATTAATCTCTCCCTCAGAACTAACTTTTTGGAAGTGTACCACTTGATCAGTCAGTAATACCTCCCCAGTTACAGAAACTCTGTTTAATGAAGCACTGACTCGGTATTGGCTGCCTGAGAATGAGGCACTCTCTGTCTAATGCCCTCACATTGCTGGTTCACCTGATTGCTGATCTTTTAATCATGTGTAACCCCCTCAATTCGAGCCCTTTTAAATTGAGTCACTGCCTGAGCATTGACTCTTTGACAATGATGCACTTCCATAGGTCTGATCATCTTTCAGTGCTGAAAGAAATCTACCTATCCTCTGATGGAGCTGTAATACTCTGTACTGATAGAATTATGACCCCACACCTACCCACTCCACTCCATGAGGCACTCGATCAGTATTTATCCTCTCTTAAATATGAACTGTGTAAGAACTGACCCTCGGTCAATGAGGTATTTGCTCAGACCTGACCCACTGACTGATTGCTATTCCCTCAGTCTTGAACGTCTCACTTGGAAGCCATCCCTCAGCAATGACACTTTAACTATTAGGCGTTCCCTCAGTATTTTCTCTCTGAAAATGGGACAGGCCCTCAATACTGTCACTCCAGCAATTTGGTGGGCCACAGAATTGACCGGCTTGCAATCAGATACTTCCTCAACACTAACTCTGACAATGTGACCATCCTGAGTACTAACTATCTGACAGTCATACACTACCTCAATACTGACCCTATAAAGGTGTGGCATTCCCTCAAATCTATCAGAATGAGGCATTGGCTTGAGTCGCTCCTCTGACCATGATGCACTTCATGAATATTGACGCTGTTCCTCAGAACAATGAGGCTGATTACCTGGACTGACATTCCAGCAATGATTACATCATCAGAAACAAAAATCTGACAATGAGGCTCACTCTCAACTCTGACCACCGCAAAGAGGCACATCCTCAAATTCACCCGCTGACAATGAGGCACTTTCACAATTCTAACACCTCAAAAAGAGGCACTTCCTCAAACTGACACTCTGACGATGACGCGCTCCCTCAGTGTTGATCCTCTGACAGTGTTGTAGTAACTCAGTATTTTCACTCTAATCGTCTGGCACTCCATCAATTCTGACTCCCTTACTTTGATTCACGCCTCAGAACGGACACTGTGATCATCAGTCCATTTCTCAGTACTGATTCTCTGTTAATGAGCGACATCCTCCAGAAACGAGGTGCTCCCTTAATTCTGAACCTCTTACATGGATTCTTTAAGATTCTGTTAACTCATTTTTTTATTCGTATCATTCTAAACACTATGGCACAGCCAGCAGCACACAGAAATGTTAATAACTTTTACATGTGCCACTGTAAATGGTAGAACTGAGCGGACACCAATTGTTAAAGTTCAATTGAGAATGTAAATATTAAAAACTTTTGTAATTTACGTACTTGAGAAGAGAATCTAATATGTTAATTCTAACAGATGAGAGATTTAACAAACAATCAAGGTATTTTTCAATGCATGATTTCAATTACATCACACTGTAAACTTTTACTACAAATGCTGTGTCTTAAAATCGTGTACTCCACAACCATGTGATGAAGGAACAGTGATCCGAAAGTTAGTGCTTCCAATTTAACCTGTTGGACAATAAGCTGATGCTGTGTGATTTCTAACTTTGTACAACCCAGTCCAATACTGGCATTTCCAAATCATGACACTCTTTCAGTTCTTATATCGCAGTTCAGACCCTCTTATCGTTCAGCTCTTCATCAACCTTTCGCCATTACAATGATGCACAGCTGCCGAACAGACCTCTGACAATGAGGCACACTGTCAGGACTGAATCTCTGACAGAAAAGCACGCCCTTCGTATGTACCATCTTATAGAGCTGTAAATATCTCAGTATTGACCCAATAATTGTCTCACACCCTCTCAGTTCAGGCAGCACTACAATGAGGCATAATATTGACTGTTTTACTCATGCACTCAAAACTGGTATTGATGGGTTGCCGCAGTTTTGCCCTTTCACAATGTGGTATGTGCTGAAATCTGACCCTGTCAGATAAGGTAACTGTCTCAGTCTTGATCCTCTGACAATGATAATGTCCTTCAATACTGACTGAGATGCACTGCCTCACAACTGACCTCTGACACTGTGGCATTGCCTCTGAAATGACTCACTGATAGCGGTGCTAAATCTCAGGAATTAAGTCAAAAGTGTTCACATCAGAAATTTCCGAGATCCGCTTGCTGAATGGAACTAGTACACACTGACACGAGCACGCTGCGCGGTCTCAGCCGTAAAATTGCATCAGCTCTTTATATCCAGTGAGATGAATCAGTGACTTGTCAGATAGTCAGTGATATGGGATTGGCTTAACATTGACGGTGTACACTCGCCCAATTCTCCCATTTAGCCGTCCGCTGCTCCAAATCTCCCATTCAAGATTGTTTTTCCCCAATTCTCCCATAATCCAATGACCTGTTCTAAATCCGCCAATTTAGATAATCCATCGCCCAACTCCTCAATTTGGTAGATCTTTGCAATGATTCCCCACTTTTGTCGTCCGCTGCCAGAAGTCTTAAAATTTGGCATGGATAAGCTGGACTATTCGTGCTGTATATCTCTGAACTATACGACTCCGCCGGCCTGTGCCAATTCTTGTACTTAGCCATCCTGCACAAATCCTGGAACAGCACCAACTCTCCAAATGAATGTTATCCTGCCCCAGGTCACCCACGCCAAATGCAGTGGCACCTGCATGAATGCTTTACTTATAAATGTCCCGCATCAATTTTCCTATTTATTTATTCCCTGATACACGTTCTCCACGTATGGCTGCGCTTCCCACCATTTATTTTCATATAAACCCAAATTGACGGATGCTTGCAACATTTCTTGTGTTTAGTCATTCCCTACAAGTAGACCACTACTTAGACACGCTCTGCTACAAGTCTTCAATTTACTGACACTTCCACAAATTTTCCAACATAATGGCACTGCGCATCAAAACTCCCTTTTACTGATACTAACCAATCTTCCACTTACTCATAAAATATTCTAATTCTTCCATTTACTTATACCCTAATTCTTACATTTACTGTTGTCCCAACCGAAGTCTACATTTAGGGGTGGCCTACTCAATTCTTACACATACAGATACAATGTCCCAATTCCCTAATTTACTTCCACTGAGCACAGTTCTACCATTTACAGTGGCACAGGTTCTCAGTACTTTGTACTGCGAAGTCACAGTGCCAGGGAGCCAGGTTCGATTCCAACTGCGGGCAACTGGTTGCGTGAAGTTTGCATATTCTCCCCATGTGTGCATGCATTTCTTCCAATTCTCTGGTTTTGTCCCACAATCTAACGATGTTTAGATCAGATGAATTGGCCATGGCAACTTATTATAATATTAGGTGGAATTTAGAGAGTAATGGGTCTGGGTTGCTTCCGCTTTGGAGAATTGGTGTTGACGTTTTGGCTCAAATGGCTTACTTGACACTATAGGGAATCTAATCCAGCATTTCCCTGCAACGGTTCACCGATTTAGTTGTCCACTGCCAGAATTCTCGAGTTTTGGCGTGCCCTGCATCAAATCTCCAACTTACCAAAACTGCACAAATCGTCTCTTTAGTGGAGAACTCCAAACCTCTCCCACTGAGTGTTGTCTTGACCCAATTCTCCCATTTACGCTAATATGGATTTTTCACATAATGGGGCTTTGCTTAATTTTCTTATCATTTAGTTGTGCCCTGTGGTGACGTTCCACTTTACTACTCCATTCCAACATTTTTCCTACTTACTGATTCTCTGCCCGTATTATCCAACGTACATGTGCTCTTAACAGCACCCTGAAAAAATTCTCAATTTCAGTGTTGCTCTCCATCATTTCTAATATTTACTGCTGCCCAGGTCAAATTCTCCCAGTTAGAGGGTGCCATGCTCTAATTCTCTGATTTACTGGTCTCATATCCGAATTCACTAATATATTTCCACTCTGCAGTTCTTCCATTTTTGTAGGTCGTGCAATAATTCTCTGATTTAGGGGTCTCCATATCTCTGCATCAACTCTCCATTTATTAATCCAGCATACATCCTCTTTTCGTTGGCAACTCTCTGACTGAGTATTATCCTGCTCCAGTTCTCTCACGTTAGTGCACCATTTTTCTAATGTATTTGTGCTGGCACTAATGTTCCCCTTTACTTATACTCTGATAGACTTTAGACAATAGACAAAAGACAATAGGTGCAAGAGTAGGTAATTCAGTCCTTCGAACCTGCACCGCCATTCAACATGATCATGTCTGATCATTGCTAATCAGTATCCTGTTCCTGCCTTATCTCCATAACCCTTGATTCCACTATCTTTGAGAGCTCTATCCTACTCTTTCTTAAACGAATCCAGAGACTGGGCCACCACTGCCCTCTGGGGCAGAGCATTCCACATAGCCACCACTCTCTGGTTGAAGAAGTTTCTCCTCATCTCTGTCCTAAATGGTCTACTCTGTATTTTTAAGCTGTGTCCTCTGGTTCAGCACTCACTCATCAGCGGAAACATGTTTCCTGCTGCTAGAGTGTCCATAATCTTTCATAATCTTATACGTCTCAATCAGATCCCCTCTCAGTCTTCTAATCTCAAGGGTATACAAGCCCAATCGCGTCAGTCTTTCAGCGTAAGGTAATCCTGCCATTCCAGGAATTGACCTCGTGAAACTACGCTGCACTCCCTCTATAGCCAGAATGTCTTTCCTCAATTTTGGAGACCAGAACTGCACGCAGTACTCCAGGTGTGGTCTCACCAGGGCCCTGTACAGCTGCAGAAGCAGCTCTTTGCTTCTATACTCAATTCCTCCTGTTATTAAGGCCAGCGTGCTATTAGCCTTCTTCACTACCTGCTGTACCTGCATGCTTGCCTTCATTGACTGGTGTACAAGAACACCCAGAACTCTCTGTACTGCCCCTTTACCTAAATTGATTCTATTGAGGTAGTAATCTGCCTTCCTGTTCTTGCCACCAAAGTGGATAACCATACATTTATCCATATTAAACTGCATCTGCCATGCATCTGCACACTCACCTAACTTGTCCAGGTCACCCTGTAATCTCCTAACATCCTCATCACATTTCACCCTGCCACCCAGCTTTGTATCATCAGCAAATTTGCTAATGTTATTGCTGATACCATCTTCTATGTCATTAACATATATTGTAAAAAACTGCGGTCCCAGCACTGATCCCTGCGCTACCCCACTGGTCACTGCCTGCCATTCTGAAATGGAGCCGTTTATCACTACCCTTTGGATCCTATCAACCAACCAATTTTCAATCCAATCTAGTACTTTGCCCCCAATAGCATGCGCCCTAATTTTACTCACTAACCTCCTGTGTGGGACTTTATCAACAGCTTTCTGAAAGTCCAGGTGCACTACATCTACTGGATCTCCCTCGTCCATCTTCAGAGTTCAATGCTCAAAAAAATCAAGAAGATTAGTCAAGCATGATTTCCCTTCAAAAATCTATGCTGACTCTGTCCTATCCTGTTACTACTATCCAGATGTGCCGTAATTTCATCCCTTAGAATAGACTCCAGCATCTTTCCCACCACTGAGGTCAGACTAACCGGTCTATAATTTCCTGCTTTCTCTCTCCCACCTTTCTTAAAAAGTGGTATAACATTAGCCACCCTCCAATCCTCAGGGACCGACCCCGAATCTATCGAACTCTGGAAAATAATCACCAACGCATCCACGATTTCCCGAGCCACCTCCTTCAGTACCCTGGGATGCAGACCATCAGGCCCCGGAGACATATCAACCTTCAGACCTAAGTCTCTCAACATCAAATCCTGGCAAATATGAATTCCCTTAAGTTCAGGTCCTTCAGCCACTGTTACCTCAGGGAGATTGCTTGTGTCTTCCCCAGTGAACACAGATCTGAAGTACCCATTTAATTCCACTGCCATTTCTTTATTCCCCGTAATATATTCCCCTGTTCCTGTCTTCAAGGGCCCAATTTTAGTCCTAACCATTATTTTTCATTGCACATACCTAACAAAGCTTTTACTATCCTCCTTTATATTATTGGCCAATTTACCTTCGTGCCTCATTTTTCCTCTGCGTATTTCCTTCTTAGTAATCGTCTGTTGCTCTTTAAAAGCTCCCCAGTCCTCAGTTTTCCCACTTATCTTCACTATGTTATACTTTTTCTCTTTTAACTTTATATGTTTCTTAACTTCCCTCGTCAGCCACGGCCATCCATGCCTCCTCCTGGGATCTTTCTTCCTTTTATAAATGAACTGATCCTGCAACTTCTGCATTATACACAGAAATATCCGCCATTGTTCCTCCACGGTCATCCCTGCTAAGGTATTGCACCATTGAACTTTGGCCAGCTCCTCCCTCATAGCTCCATAGTTCCCTTTATTCAATAGAAGTACTGTCAGTTCCGACTGTACCCTCTCCCTCTCAAATTGCAGATTGAAGGTTAATGTATTATGGTCACTACTTCCCAATGGCTCCTTCACTTCGAGGTCTCTGACCAATTCTGGTTCGTGACACAATACCAGATCCAGAATTGCCTTCTCCCTGGTCGGCACCAGCACCAGCTACTCTAAGAATCCATCTCTGAGGCACTCCACAAATCTCTTTCTTGAGGTCCAATACCATCCTGATTCTCCCAGTCTACCTGCATGTTAAAATCCCCCTAAACAACTGTACTAACATCTTTACGACAGGCCAATTTCAGCTCCTGATTCAACTTACATCCGACATCCACACTACTGTTTGGGGGCCTGTAGATGACTCCCAAGAAGGTCTTTTTACCCTTAGTATTTGCAGCTCTATCCACACTGACTCTATATCTCCTGACTCTAGGTCCTCCCGCGCAAGGGACTGAATATTCTCCCTTACCATCAAGGCCACCCCACCCACTCTGCCCGTCGGTCTGTCCTTACGATAGCACGTGTAGCCTTGAATATTCATTCCCCAGGCCCTGTCCACTTGAAGCCACGCCTCCGTTATCCCCACAATATTGTAACTGCCAATTTCCAAAAGAGCGTCAAGCTTACCCTTCTTATGTCTAATGCTTCGTGCAATCATGTATAGCATTTTAAATTTGTTACTGCTCTCACCCTTCCCATCAACCCCTATTTCACTCAGTTTTGTTTTCATTTAGTGTTAACCTGAACCGAATCTCCAATTTAAAAAGGCCTGAAACATTTCTCCTTTTTATTGATTCCCTACCCAATTCTCCCACTTATATTTTCTCTGCTATAATTGTGTAAATGATCGGAACTCGCACCTTTTGTGTAATGTAATGGCACTGTCCGCAAAATAGCCATTTCCGAATACTCACATATTTTCTCATTTTCTGATACTCCTATACTCATTCTTCCTTTTCCTGATGCCTAGTCAAATTCTGCAATTTCGGCGTGCTCTACTCAAATTGGACTATTTCCTGTTACTGTGCCCCAGTTCTCGAATTTAGTTCCACTGTGCACATGTTCTTCCGTTTAGTATTTCCCTGCAACAACTCTCCCATTTCGTCATCTGCTGACAGAATTCTCGAATTTTGCCCTGCATCAAATCACCAAATTAACACTTCTGCACAAATCGACCCATTAATGGGGAACTGCGCCAACTCTCCCACTGAGTATTGTCTTGCTCGAATTTCCCATTTACCCGAACAGATATCTTCCACATAATGGTGCCCTGCACATTTTTTTCATAGAGTGGAGCCCTGCATTGAATCTCCACTTTACTGCTCCTTTGCAATATTTTTCCTATTGCAAGCGGGCATCAGAGCCGCCCTGCTTTTGCCACGGGACTATGCCTACATCAGGAAACTATAAGAATTCATTTTGTGTTTTAAACAGCAGTCGCAGCTTTAAACCCGCAAAACTCAGCAGCTGCCGGTCCGCCCACGTGACCGGGAGATAGGAGACAGAGGACAGATAAAATCCACACTATACCAACACTACCAACACTCATAGACTGAAACTCCGGAATTAATTAATATGGAAACCCATCTCCTAATCACATCAAGAGACTGATATCAGACCAAGACACACCAACGCCCCAAGGGAACAAAGAGGGTGCTACCCCTGCCCTCACAGAGAGAGACAAGCAGATAATACCCGGACCCGTTTTACATAAACCAATTAGCACCCTATTGTGCGTGCCCTGCAACTCTCCTGGGATGGCAGGAAACATTCTATTTGCACCTACTCCAGTGATGATGGGGAACTATCATCCCATTCATTCTCAAATTTCACACATCCTGACAACTAAAAGTATATAATATGCAGCTGCGCGCGGGAATAGCAGAGCAGCCGAGATTCGGACCTCGGTTGGTCTCCCCCGGCGTTACTATAGCAATAAACGTTACCGATTGTTGAACCGCACTCTGGGATCGGACTGATATCATTTCATCCGCTCTAACAATTGGGGGCTTCGTCCTGGTTAACGACGGCTGCTGGATCCCTGTGACTGCACTAGGTGAGGATCTTTACTCTTTTACTTCTCGTGTAAAAGTCTCCCAGTGCCCCGCAAGGGACTTCATTGCCGGCCGTTGTCTGAACCTGTGAACAGTGTGAGTCTGGCAGTCATGTAACGGTAGAGTACTCTTTAAAAGTGTGTGTGTGTGTGTCTGTGTGTGAGTGATCCATCGCGGCTGGGCGATTGGGGTCACGGAACACTAGTAAAAGTGTGTGTGATTACTATTATTGTCGTTTTTTGTCAATGTGCTACTGTGACTGAGGGACTATCCTTGGACTGACGACTTTAGGTACGAGACCCCGCCAGATTGACCCCCCTGTTTAAAAACCGACCAAACAAGCCTTCCTGGTTGACCTCTGCAGTGGGGGTTAGGGGACCCCATTGTACGTTGAGCCCGGTTTTAGCGCCTTCCTTGCGTATGCGGTAGAGGCTGGGAGGTCAACGCGCGCTTCAAGAAGGGAAGTCCTCCAAACCAGCCCGAGACGCGGGGCCTTTGGGCCAACCGGCGGTTATACGCTCTGCCCATTGACCTCGTGGTCCCGAGGTATTGGCCTCTGGAGGATCAGGCGCGGTTAGGTCTGATTTCACGTCCCCCCCCCTTGCACTCGGGCCCCTGGTTCACGCCCAGTCTTTGTGGGGTACACACGGCCGCTGAACGTCAGGCAGTGAGAGAGAGACTCACGGAAATCGGGGTTGCGCACTCGGGAATCGACATGCCTTCTGTAACTATCCCCCCCGCTGCCCAGGTTGACCCGCGGGGCTAGGGTTCGACTTACAAGGAGTGGGCTCCCCGACTGGGAGATTAATAAGCCAATGCCAGCAACATCACTTAGCACGCCTGCTAGCTTTACTTTAAAGTAGCTTCTGTTAAGTTACACCCGCTGCGCCCCTACCATGGATGGGAGCGCGGTCGAAGACCTAGATTGGGGGCCAGAGGGTTCCCTTACCCGTTTTATAGCCGACAAGAATAAGAAACTTATTAAGGCTATGCTTCATTTCAATCCTGATGAGTGCAAGCCAAAAAGCTTCAACCTCATGTCTCTTTTTAGACATGTTTTAAGTTCAGTACTACCAAACAATTATTTTTACAAGATGGTTACATTTTGGGGCTGTCTGTAAATTAGGGTAAGATAGAGGCAGATTTGAATTTCACCGACAGCAAACTGGATTGTTAAGATTAAAGGTGTCCCTTAGTTGTTTTCGTGGGAAGGTATTCACACTTGTAGACAACGGTAGATTGTGTTAAAAGTGAATAGACTGTTAGTCTCCAAGTCTCAGGTATGAGAATGCCAGACTATTTTTTTTGCTTTAAATTAGTTACTTGAGTCCAATAGTTGGAAACTAAAGGTTAGCTAATGAACATTTCTATCTGGCTGGATACAAGAAGACATCCCAGAAGTTCACAAGTTAATCTGCCAGAATCGAAGAGGAAGCCAAATAGCAAAGTTAACAAGAACAAATTTCTATATTTACCTTGCGGGAATGCAGATGGAACCTCATGCTCAAATTGGAAAGGCCAATTTTTTAAGGATTTCAAATGATGCTGCAAGATTTGCTTAACTTGAGCTGGGGAGATAATGTCCAGGAAGCTGCTGGAAAGGAAGACTATTAGAAAAATACGTAAACATCCATCCCTGGATCCGAATCATCTCCCACACCATTGTAGGCATACAGTTACTGCTGGATCTGGACTGGCTCCTGCTGGCGTGTCATTCATGCCGCCAGCACAAGAAACGAAAGTCCAGGAAGACCATGCTCCACGCCATCGACTCCTGGCGGGCGATCAGGCACCGTGAGCTCACAGGGCTCGAGTTAATGTGACCTTCTCGCGGGACTATCCAAAGGCCCCATGACTGCAGCATGACGGCCGGCGGGATGTATCGGGCTTGGAACCGACTTTTAAAATCTCGGCATCGGCGGTGTGGACGGATCCAACCCCTTGCCGAAAGGGGGGACTGCAAGCGGGCATCAGAGCCGCCTGCTTTTGCCACGGGACTATGCCTACATCAGGAAACTATAAGAAGTCATTTTGTGTTTTAAACAGCAGTCGCAGCTTTAAACCCACAGAACTCAGCAGCTGCCGATCCGCCCACGTGACCGGGAGATAGGAGGCAGAGGACAGATAAAATCCACACTATACCAACACTACCCATGACTCATAGACCAACACTCCGGAATTAATTAATATGGAAACCCATCTCCTAATCACATCAAGAGACTGATATCAGACCAATACACACCAACACCCCAAGGGAACAAAGAGGGGTGCTACCCCTGCCCTCACAGAGAGAGACAAGCAGATAATACCCGGACCCGTGTTACATAAACCAATTAGCACCCTATTGTGCGTGCCCTGCAACTCTCCTGGGATGGCAGGAAACATTTTATTTGCACCTACTCCAGTGATGATGGGGAACTATCATCCCATTCATCCTCAAATTCCACACATCCTGACAACTAAAAGTATATAATATGTAGCTGCGCGCGGGAACAGGAGAGCAGCCGAGATTCGGACCTCGGTTGGTCTCCGCCGGCGTTACTGTAGCAATAAACATTATCGATTGTTGAACCGCACTCTGGGCTCGGACTGATATCATTTCATTCGCGCTTACACTATTTACTGATTCAATTCTCCGTCTTCTCCCATTTACACATGCTCTTCTTAGCACCTTACATCAATTTTCCCATTTCGTGCAACACTGCACCGATTCTCCCATTCGTGTTACACGGCACCAATTATTCTATTTAGTGCTACACTGCATCAATTCTCACATTTAGTGCTCCACTCCACCAATTTTCCCACTTCGTGTGAAACTGCAAAAATTCTCCCACTGAGTGCTAATTCTACGATTAGTGCTACGCTGCCTCAAATATTCCATTTAGGGCTGCACTGAACTCAACCAGTTCTCGCACTTAGTTCTCCACTGCGCCAATTCCTCTACTAAGTGCGACTCTGCACCAGTTGATCCATTTAGTGCGAGACTACACCGATTTTCCCTTTTTGTGCGAGACTGTCACAATTCTCTCATTTACTGCCACAGGGCACCTGTCGTACCATTCAGTGCTACACTGCAACAATTCTCCCGTTAATGCTGCACTGCATCTATTCTAACATTTAGTACTACACTGCACCAATTCTCCTATTTGCTGCTCACTGCACCAATTCTCCAATTTAGAGCTGCACTGCACCAATTCTGACATTTAGTCCTCTATGCACTACTTCTCCCATTTAACGCTCACTGCCACAATTCTCCTATTTCATGCTACACTGCAACAATTTTCCCATTTCGTGCAAGACTGCACCTATCTCTCATTTAGTGCTGCACAACAACAATTCTCCCACTTACTTCCACACAGCACCAAGTCTCCCATTTCGTACAATACTGCATCAGTTCTTAGGTTTAGTGCTACATCTTACCAATTCTCCATTTCTTTTTCTACACTGCCCAGTTCTTTCATTTCGTGCTATTCTGCAGCAGTTCTACGATTAGTTGTACACAACATCAATTCTCCCATACACTGCACCAGTCCTCGAACTTAACGTCACATTGCCCCAATTCTCCCATTTAGTGCAACACTGCACCAATGCTCCCATTTTGTGCTCAACTGCATCAAGTCTCTCATTTATTGCTATCGGGCTGTAATTGTCTCATGTACTGCTACTCTGCACCAATTTCTGAGTCTAGTACCACTTTAGAAGAGGGTCAATATTGAGGCAGTGCCTTATTTTAAAGGAGTCAGAACTCAGGGAGTGCAAAGCAATTAGAAATTTGTCCGAAGGTCTTACATTTCAAGCAGATGGTCAGAAATGAGGGAGTACCTCTTTTGCCAGAGGGTCAGAATTCCGGCTGTGCGTTTCTGGCTGTGGGTAATTCCTGAGCCCGCGCCTCATTGCTGGAGGGTCAGAGCTGAGGGACTGCCTCATTGACAAATGTTCAATACTGTGGCAGTGCCTCACGAGTCAGAACTGAGCGAGTGTTTGCATTGAGAGTGTGAGTACTGAAGTGCTGCAGCTCTTTCAAAGGATCATTATTGATTGACAGCCCTGAGACAGTCTTCCATTTACTGATGTCATGCAGTAATTTTCCGATTTATTGATGCCTGTCCCATTTGATTATCTTCCATTGCATTAATTATTGGCCCTTTGCACCAGGGTGAAACAGTTACTTAATTTACTGGCAACATGCACTAATTCTCCTGCAGTACTTTCAGATGCACTGCACAAATTCTTCCAATCAATGTTTCTCTGCAGCAATCCTTCCAATTACTGATGCCTAATTTAACCATTCAAATTTTCTCTGCATTTAGTGGTGCCATGGCAAATTCTGTAATTTGGTTCCAGCATTTACGAATTCTTCCATTCACTGATGCCCTACACTATTTCGTCGTGTTGTCCTATACAAATTCTCTATGGACTGAAACCCCAGCCCAATTGTCCCATTTAGGGCGGCCCAAACTCTAATTCTCCTATTCAGAATTGTCTTGCCGCAATTCTCCCTTTTACTGCTACACTGCACCATATCATCCATAATAATCTGATGCCTGGTTCCAAATTCGCCCATTTAGGTTAGTCCACACTTAATTATTTATTTTTTCCATTTTGTAGTGCCCTTTAACGATTCTTCCACTGACAGAATTCCTAAATATTGCTATGCACTGCACCAATTCTCGAATTTCCTGATGCAAGAATTCTTCCATTTCATGTTTATCTGCAAAAAATTTCTATTTTGTACCACTTTGCACCAAATTTCGTATTTATTTATTAACCTGTAGCAATTTTCGGATTTTCCGATGCTTTGGTCTTATTCTACCACTTAGACGTGTATATGTGCGACAGTAAGTGCCTGTGCATGAAAATATATATTGAAGAGAGCGTGTGTGAGCGCATACGAAAGTGCATGAGCAGATCTGCGTGAGTATCTGTGTGTTACTGATTGTGTGAGTCAATGTGTTAACATAAGTATTCGTAGTTCTGTCATGGAATCATTCGCACTCAGGTTGTACACACAGGGCCACCGTCCGTCCTGTACACAGATATGCACACACACACACGATGGAAACATTAGACAAAGAGAGTGTTTTTTTTTCCTGGGAGTCACACTGAAAGCACGAAATTTCCGATACAGAATCTCAGCTTCAGGGGATTATTGTCAGTGAATCTTCGATAATAGTGTGTTAACAACGTTCAGAATTTGCAAACTGTATACATTTTGTCAATCTTTCTTGCTTTTCCGTCATTGTGAAGTCAATATCAGCGCTGTGCTAATATAAAATGATGGCACTGAACAAATCTAAGATGTCTGTCTGAATTATTTCCTTCTGGAATTCTTTCAGCAAGGGAGACAGTGGAATGTGTTAAAAGCCATTTCCATTCATAGATCGTTGCAGAGGCAGGAAATTGAGACTGCTCTTCGAAGGTGATTAAAATGCAAATTCCAGAACTGGTTTTCAATGAATGCCTGAGAACCTGTCACATGCCAGCAATTTCTGCTTTACTTTCCTCGCTCGAAATATTGGAGAGAAGTAAATATACAAAATCCGAAATAGCTCAGACACTGAAAGGCAGATGTGCAGCCTTGGATCTGAATCTGTCACAATCCTGTGTGGCTCAGCCCACCACAAAGTCAAGTTTTTATCAAATCCTACGTTTAACCTCAAGGAATTCAAATTGTTTGTGTTTACAAATTGTAGAAAGTAATGCATCTGCGATTAAATAAAGATCATTTTAAAGAACTCCGTGTGTCTGTTGGTTTCATTGTCTTCTTACGGGATTGAAGATAAATGAGGCAATGGGAGATAGATGGCCTTGTAACCAGTATGGTTTTCTCATAATAAAAGTATATTACAATCTTCCGTGAAAGGGAATAGAGGGGGATGGTTTTCAAAGTAGGAGAGTATCGAGTCAGCAAAGTAGTGTAGTTTAGGACATCAACAAGTAAAGTGTCAGAAAATATTTTGAACGATATTCCACAAAATAATTCATTTATAGTCAATTTTAATTGTGTAGTGCAGTTTTTTCCTGATACTGTTGCCTTTTCCTCACTATCCTACTTCATTCTTCGCTAAAATAGGAAAATATATTATTTGCCGTCCTGAATGTTGTGCAATGATTAACTTCATGTGAATAGTCCTTTTCCTAATTTCCATTCCAAGTTCTCCCTGCTACGTCACTGTTTACATTAAAGGCTGATTTGATCTGATATGTTTTGGAATTCCAAATCTCCCTTAGTCCCTTTCTGGTGATTGGTCACTGTGTGAGCGTCTGCCTGTTTCTCTCTCGTGTTTCAAAGCACATGGACACCTCCACATACTGGAGGTGAATCCTGTGTGGCTCAGCTTATTTTTCAGTTGGTCTCTAGTTGGTACTGCCTCCCCTGGTTACTCCCATGTCGTATCTGGTTGCTCTGCATAAATCGCCAACTCACCTAAATTCTATTGCAGTCAATAACTCACTCCTGTATACCTGTTATTCTTTGTCTAATCTGCTCAATCTCTTTCATAAAATTCAAATCTGTAACTGACTTCCATTTCTACGAGACTCTGTAAATAACCACCTCAAACAGTCGATATGATTCCAGTTTGTAAGTTACTCCTGGCGATCAGTTATTCTGTATAAAACTACCCTGGACCCCCTCGATTAGATCTGAAAATATGTTGCTGGAAAAGCGCAGCAGGTCAGGCAGCATCCAGGGAACAGGAGAATCGACGTTTCGGGCATAAGCCCTTCTTCAGGAACCTGAAGACGGGCTTATGCCCGAAACGTCGATTCTCCTGTTCCCTGGATGCTACCTGACCTGCTGCGCTTTTCCAGCAACACATTTTCAGCTCTGATCTCCAGCATCTGCAGACCTCACTTTCTCCCCTCGATGACATTCCAAGATTGCAACACGCACCGAGTTTTTGTTTCTCTGTGTATAAAACACACCATAATCTTCAATTATATTCCACTTTGTGACTTACTATCGGTTATATGTTATTCGACATAAAACGCACCACAAAAACCTCGACTGGCTCCCAACACCCAGACATCGGATATTCCATATATACCCGACCCCGACACTCACGATTAGATTCCACTCTGTAACCCTCTCCGGGGTATCTGTCATTCAGTATATAAAGCACTAAGAACGCCTCGAATATATTCGACTCTGTAACACACTTCTGGGTATTTGTTATTCTACTTAAAAAGCACCTCGAACACCTTGATCAGATTCCAGTCTTTGACTCACTGCTGTTTATCTGACACTGTGTCTATAAAGAACGACGAACCATTCTGTTAGGTACCACGCTGTAACATAAGCCCTGTCATCTTAAACTCATGTTCCTTCCACAACCACCTGTCAAGAACGGTCAATTTACTCCTCACTGCCGGAACCTGCCAATGTTTAAACATAATTTTCACAATACAGGCCGCAAAGCAAGTTATTTGATGGGATTTAGCAAACTCTATTGCACTCAGTATGTTCGTGATGCAATGTAATAATACCCATTGAGGAAATTGCCCTCCTTCATCGGCAAACCCCGCATCCCAACTTTGGTCTGGGAGTGTAGACTGGACAGGGAAATGGGACTTTATCTGTATCTGGGGTATTTTGGAAATGTGTCCTGCATATGGGCATTACTCCAAATTGTACTCCATCTGCCAATGACTTTTCCACTCAGTCAAGCGGTCCACTTCTGGTCACGGCCTCATTTGTCTACCCAAAACGTTTTTTCCCATCAAATGTGGGTCTTGTCAGTGATGCTAGAGGCATTATATAGAAAGAGAGAAGATTGGAGCAGGAGTAGTCAAGTGAACCGTATGGAGATAAAGAGAGACAACACTGACAAATACACATACGTTAAAACTTTGTCATATTTTGAGAAAGATGTCGAAGTCTTCATTATTTCATTTGTAAACTAGGCCAGGCAGATGGAGTCAGAACACTTATGGGTTATGCTCATTCAGTGTAAACTGGCAGAAAGAGCTATTGAGGTATTTGCAGAGCTGTCACATGAAGGGTCACTAGATTATGAAGATGTCAAAGAAGCTACTTGGAGTACTTATGAATTGATACCAGAAGTGTGCCGATAGTGGATCAGAAACATAAGGAAGCAACCAGAACAGACTTACGTTGAGTTCTCAGTCATTAAACAAATTAATTTCGATAAATGGGTCCGGGAATTAAAAATAGATAAGACAATTGACGAACGAAGAAAGATTATTCTGCTGGAGGAGTTTAAAAACTCATTTCCAGAGATGATAAGATTTCCTGCAGCTGAACAGAAAGGTCAAGAAGTGAGAAGAGCAGAAGAGATTGCAGATGATTATCCATAAGGCTGCATGAGGCAAAATATACCTTCCAGCAAGAATTTAATCCTGCTATGGATAGGAAATGGGAGAAGGGGAGATCCTGCACAATAAATCAATTTGTAGAGCACACTGATAATTTGTTACCACAGCTTACCATGAAGCCTAAGAGAGTAGAAAGGAGTGAAGAGCTTCAGGTGATTTCTCTCTAAGAAGTGGACATGCAAAGTCACAGTGCCGGTCGTTAGAAGAAGGCACTGTGGGAGAAGTTTAGATTACTTACAGTGTGGAAACAGGCCCTTCAGGCCAACAAGTCCACACCGAAGAGCAACCCACCCATACCCATACATTTACCCCTTCGCCTAACACGACGGGCAATTTAGCATGGCCAATTCACCTAACCGGCACATATTCGGACTGTGGGAGGAAACTGGAGCAAACCCACGCAGACACGGGGAGAATGTGCAAACTCCACACAGTCAGTTTCCTGAGGCGGAGAATTGAACCCGGGTCTATGGCGCTGTGAGGCAGGAGTGCTAACCACTGTGCCACCGTGCCACCATAAATGCTAAGCCAGTGAGGAAAGTGTAAGGTAGACAAAAACAAATCCAAGTAAAATCGACGATTGCAGGAGAGTGAACAGCCTTGGCAGCGGCTGGGTATGAAGCTAGTGCCTGATCTTTATAAAGAAATCCCCTCTGTGGGTAATTTTTATTCAGAAAGAAAAGGGGTAGAAGGAGAATAAGTTACACTTTTGAGAGATACAGAAACTGTCCAGTGTCTAATCGTAACAGATGAGATTATTTGCATTCTTCTGGAACTGTTTCCCTGAGATCATGTTAATTTTTCGGATAGATGGACAAAAATGTAGCATTTCTCAATGGAGAATCAGGTTGGTGTGCCAATTCAAAATTGGTGAAATAACAGAGGGATGAATATTAAAGTGTGCGTTCCAGGAATACAGTTTGCTCTTGCGTTCAATTTGGTGGGGTCCAAGGTGGGAGTGACACACCTTGTTTTAGAAATGCTAAAGGAAGACCAGGGAAATGATCAGTGAAAACAAAGTACCCTGGAACGTTTCCAGATTGTGTCGTAACAATTACCCACTGTCACAGCACAAAGCAAAAAGTGAACAGAAAGATGAAGGAGTAGAGGTGCAGTTAGAGGACACCCTGTTTGACATCATGGTGCAGGACAAACCTAACAGTTAGCGGGTCAGTCCTGAAATTCTAATCGATTGTCGTAAAAAGAACAGACAATAACAGATACTTATATTGATGTAGACTTCGAAAAGGATTCTGAATGCATTCCCAATGGTTATTATCGGAGCGATAGACTCCTAAGATGTAAATGGAACGCACGACAGTTTAGGACAGCAGGGAAATGGGTGGCTGTGCCCCAGTGTGTTTTGCTGGTAGCACATAAAGAGTAAGTATTACAAGTGGCACATGAATTATAAACTGAATGTCATCTGGGTGCGAGGAAACCTCAGACTAAGGAACAAAGGCAGTTCAATTGGCCTGGACTGCACAAGGATGTGGTTAAGGTTTACTGTACACTTCAACCTTGCCAAGTAGTAGGTAAGCCACAAGCACTAAAAACAAAACAGCATCTTTGTTGACTATTCCCGCATTTGAAGTACCATTGATGTGGGTTATGATTGATTGTGTAAGTTCCCTCCTTAATACTAAAAGTAGGAAACAATATTTGTTAACCATAATAAATGTGCCTACCAGATATCTAGAGAAAGTTACATTACAGAGTGTTTACGAAAAAGGCTAATGCGGGAACTGGCATTTTTTGAGTTTTGACCGCGTGGGGAGATTTAGGCAGCTCAAGGGTCATTTATTACTCCTGGGATTTTTAAAGAAGTTAAGGATGGTTCAGGCATATCGGACTTTCAGGCACTTGGGTGCCATCCTGAATCCCAGCGATTTTTGAACACTTGGTTTCAAGCCCTGAAGACCATGTCCTGAGCGTACTGTCAGGGTTACCCCTACTTATTTGGATAGATATATGCTATTAATGTTATTTTACATTAAAGATGCCACAATGGATCGAATCCATTTATTCGCTTTGAGTTAATATTCAGAAATGAAGTGAGCGGTCCTTTGAAATTTAAAAAAAAGTAGGACTGATGTCGGAGATCTCACACGTGGTTTATGTGTTTGAGGTGGATGAAAGCAAACCGGAGAGATGTGTAAGGTTAGCAGCACCTGGAGATGGCACAGCACACAATGAAACAGGCTGCAGATGTTTTTAAAAACTGAAATTCAGACATTTCCCAGTGGGAATGGTGTATCTGTATTGTTACCAGTGGTAGGATATACCTTCAAAGTCAGGTTTAATGATCCTTATTAAATTGAGAAGGAAGCTGAGCCAGGTAAACTATCTGGTAATGAAGCCAGATTGAAAAAAAAAACTGGACCGAGTAGATCATGCGAATATGTAGAAATCTTGCTATTGCCGAGACAGTGAAGTTGAGAAACAGTTGTAAGTTACTGTCCTGCAGAATAAAGAATAAAATTCAGATATCATGGATTTTGATGTTCTCAAAAATACGTTATAGAGTCACAGAGACACAGGGATGCACAGCACGGAAACAGATCCTTCGCTCCAACTCGTCCATGTCGACCACATGTCCCAACCCAACCTAGTCTCACTTGCCAGCAAACGCACCGTATACTTCCACATCCTTCCTGTTCATATACCCATCCAGATGACTTTTATTTGTTGCAATTTTTCTAGCCTCCACCACTTCTTCTGGCATTTAATTACATATACACACCACCTTCTGCATGAAAAATATGCCACTTAGGTGTATTTTATGTATTTCCCCTCTCACTCTAAACCTGAGGAATTTCCATGACCATCCTCAATGAAGGAAGTGCTTCGATATTCGGGATTGAGTTGCTTCTTCTGGAAGTTTGTTCAATATTTCAGCAGCGTTGTTGCACCACTGCCGGATTTGCTAAAGTTGAACACTAATTTTCACTTCTCAGAAAAATACCGGGGGAGTTTGTGAATGTAAAAGTAGTAACAACGACGGCATCAATTCAAGCTACACCATTTGTTTTGAAACCCTTCGAAGTTGCAGTTGATGTTAGCGATATAGGAGTTGGAGTTGTATTAATACAGAAGGATAATAATGAACTTAAACAGCCAATCCTCTACTTTCCAAAAAAAACCCGTCAGGATCCACGAGTGAAAATACTCTACCACGAAAAAATAATTATTGCGTGCAGTATTGGCATTAAACATTATAATGTTGGATGCTACGAACAACGTGCTGGAAAACATGTACATGGAAAACAGTCCTCTCATATTTTGTGGAAAGATTTAAAGACTTTATAATTGGATTCTTGTGTTATAGACTTCTAACCTACAAATTGGACATATTGCGCTTTGTAAAAATGTGGCAGTGAACTCGTCATTGCGAAATTAAAGGAAAAACGTGTAGATATAATGTGACAGATTCGAATGTATATATATTTCAAAGTTAATATGAAAAATAACGCAGGTGAATGACATATGTATTTGATAGTAAAAGAAGTAAGTATTAGGGATAAAATCTTTTAATTATGGTGACTCTTGTTTTCTTAAGGGGGAGGTGTTATGGAGGCAAAAGAATGTTTGAACTCTAAAAGATTGAAAGTGTTTCTTTTTCTGAATTGAAAGCATAGCCACAGGTGTCAGCGAAAGAGCTGTTCCAAAGGTAATAATTGGCTGTTAAATGCAAACCTTAGTTTTAGCTGTTGTTTTGACAACAATTGGAAGATAACCAATTCATTTCAGTTATGCTCAGGATATCAGAAGCCAACTGATTTTGTATTTTATTGTTTTGACACCGGGAAACCAAACAAACTTTGAAAAAAATAACGTGTCATGGAATATATATAAACCCAGCATTTTGTAAATTACGGGCAGAACAACTGCCATCAAAGAACAGAGGAAGTGTTACAGAGCCGGAGCGATAACTTCCCATCTAACATCTTGCACTCAAATTGGAAAACGCTTTCTATCAACCATGCTTTTTCAAGCAAAAATTATTTGCAGTAACATAAAAGAATGTCAAGCCAGAGAATCACCAGCCGGAAGACTGAAGACAGGACAGAAGACAGAGACAGTTTGGTCTTGAGATTAATTTTGATGTGATGTTTTATCCGTGGTTAAATGGAACAACATATTTTTTACAATGTTGGAATCAGATAGGTAGTATTGAAGAGAAAAAGGTAACTTGGAAATAAAATTGCTGCTGTTTAGTGTTCATCATTAAATATCAGAAAATAAATTGTCATATTTCTTTAACTGGTTGACTTTAGGATTTCTCTGTCACTCACAATTTAACAGACTATGAGGTGAGGCGAGCGTTGCTGGGCGTTTGGTGTAGTTAACAGAGAAGTTCGAAATCCGTGTTGGAGAAATACCTACTCTCTGTGTTCTCCAATCAGCCAATCCTCTATCCGTGCCAAGCGTGTTTTCGTGAAAGCAAAATTCCATTTCACAACCCTATTGGATTTGCTTTATTTCAGGCTGTAGCCAACATAATAGATAAAATGGGGTAGAATGTTTCATTGGGGGCTCCAGAAAACTTTCAAAAAGGTGCCACTAAAGAGGATACTAAACCAAATTGGCACTTCTGGAATTGGAGGGACAGTCCTGGGATGGATTGAGAACTCTTTAACATTCTAAAATCTAAGTATGGACAAATGGATTTGTTAGTCCCCAACTATTCACAAATTACTGATGAATTTGATGGATGGACAAAATCTAATGTTTCTATGTTTGTTGATGATGCAGAACGAAATGGGAATACAAGTTTTGTGGAGGAAACAAAGGGGACATGAACAATCTGTCAGATTTTGCTTTTCTGATTTCATTGATGGGATGTGATCATAACGTGCAATGCCATAATTTCTATCGAATCTGTAATTGCCTGGAGAAAGTGGCTGTGAGCTGCGTTCCTGACCCACTGCAATGCTTTGGGTGCAGGGGCAGAGACAGTACTGGGTGGATAGAGCGTGGCTTGGAGGGAACCAAGAAAATGTTGATGTTCCCGAGTGCCTGGTAGTCCTAACCTTCTAGGTTTTATTTGTTCCATGTTTGTGTGAACTACTGTTGAAAGAACATTCCTGGGTGACCTCAGTGATGCTTGTAGATCTCTTGTTTATTTATGCTTTAGTTATGAGATGTGAGTATTTCCGGGTGAGCCATCATTCTGTATTAATTTTAATTTGCCCCTGAGAAGGCGGTGGCGAGCTGCCTTCTTGAGCCTCTGCACCAGATTTTGGAATTATTGTTATCTGTGCCATCGTCAGCAGTCGCCATGTCTGTAACTGCACATAGATAATGCAACTCTCCCTTTATATGTGAGATCCTCCTTTACGTAATACACTTATAGTTCCTCACAATATTGCAACGAGGCCATTCCCTTCCGTGCTATTTATCTCTCAACTCTCCTCAGTTCAGTTAAAAATTCTGATCGCATCTAACCTCTTCTTTTTTCGCAATTTGTCCCGAATCCAATGCCCAGGAACACACGATATATCTTGATGTAATTGCAGCAAATACTCATCTTCCAATGTCTCTGTGGATTACAATGGCTAGATGTGTACAATGGTGTTGTCAAGTTGTTCAGGCACTTCTCACCCTCCTTCTCGTATAACATCATCAAACGTCTAGAACGCCACTAATGCTATAATCTCATCAAACCCTGACAAGGCTCCCATTCTCTGTGCCTTCCTGCACTGAGTCTCCTTGAACCACACCAGATATGACAGTACTCCCTCAACCTTTACTGTGTCCATTCACTGAAAATCTCCTAACTCTGTACCATCTGTGGGCGGCACGGCATTTGTGGGTGGCACGGTGGCACAGTGGTTAGCACTGCTGCCTCACAGCTCCAGAGACCTGAGTTCAATTCCCGACTCAGGCGACTGACTGTGTGGAGTTTGCACATTCTCCCCATGTCTGCGTGGGTTTCTTCCAGGTGCTCCGGTTTCCTCCCACAGTCAAAAAATGTGCAGGTTAGGTGAATTGGCCACGCTAAATTGTAGGGGAATGGGTCTGGGTGGGTGCACTTCGGCGGGTCGGCGTGGACTTGTTGGGCTGAACGGCCTGTTTCCACACTGTAAGTAATCTAATCTAATATATAACTCTTTGACATTTTCCTCTCTAGATAATCTGGTTCATACCTACAACTGTCTCAGTCACTCGAACCCCATCTGTCAACTCTAATGCTCCTCCTTCTTTCACTGTATTCCAATCACAACGTTGATCCTATGAGGAAGCAAGATGCAATGGAATGTTGTAAGTCTCAGCAGAGGCTTGAGGCCTACCATTATCCGGGAATCCCAAAGGCACAAAAAAGAGACTCAGCAGCACAGAGCCGGATAATATGAAACAGCGGTGAGGATCGAGTTATACTGGCACTTCAAGTTGGAAAGACAGCGCAGTGCTAAGCTGTATACTGTATTGGTAATGAGTCACAAGGGACCGACTATATGAGGGAACCACTTGGAGCAGGAGCTCGAGGTAACTCACATCAGGGAGTTACAGACTCAGCAAAAGTGGGAGGATAGAAACCCACAATGTGGATCGAGGCCGAGTTCTTGCTGGGACTAACAGAGATGGTGATCATGTGAGGGGAGAGAGTGGAGAGTGAGCTCGAAAATTAGATTACCTGGGACTCACAAAGACAGTGACTCTGTGATGGAGCAGATAGGACTGGGAGCTAGAGGTTTACTTTTACCAGTAAGCCTCAGAAATCTGCTTCTAGAACCCATTCTCCAGTTCAGAGTTTGAAGGAAAATCCATAGACATCACAGAAAAGTTGCAGGTTCCTTGACTGATAATAAACTGTTACTCGCGACATACTGTAATTTGATTTGAACGAGCAAAGTGAAATTTTTTATGTTCTGAAAGAATGGCGAAACCAGAAGTGTCAGGAATAATCTAAAATCTGAGCGAATGCAATGTGGTAATATCAAAGTTCTTACAAGAAGGGCATTATAGGAAGGATGTGGAAGGTTTGCAAATGGTTCAGATGAGATTTACTTGGATGTTGCCTGGTATGGAGGGAATATCTTAAGAGGAAAGGTGAGATTCTTGAGACGTGACTTACTTGTGATCTCTCAGAAAATCAGAGGGTGAGATAGGGTGGACAGCGAAAGTCTTTTTTCCTTGGATAGCGATGGCTAGCACGAGGGAGCAGAAATTTAAATTTAGGGTGATAGACATAGGACAAATGTCAGAGGTAGTTTATTATTCAGAGAGTATAGAGGTTTGGAACTCACTGCCCACAGCAGTAATAGTCTCGATAACTTTAAGGTCATTGAAATGATCGTTGTTTAGGCATATGAACGAGAATGGAATAGCGTAGGTTAGATGGGCTGCAGTTTGTTTCCACAGGTAAGAGTAACGTCGAGGGTCGAAGTGCCTGTACTACACTGTAATATTCTATATCCTACATTCTATGTGTTGTTGTGTTTGCCGTCTCGGTGGGCGTATTTCAAACTGCTTTCAGCACCTTTACAAGGTTCGATCAGCGTACGGGTCTCATCCTGCACAACCATAATGCGAACGTCATTCAACAACTTCGCTCAGCATTACGGAGCGAACGTCGTATCATCAAGTTCCACAAGACGGCCTTTGACCATCCTATACATAGACAGTGTCCTGTCGAACAAAACGGATATTGATGCAGAGATCCAGCACTGTTTCCAGTATGTTAGCACAGCCTTCAGCCGTCTGAGGTAAAAGGTATTCGAAGACAACAATATCAGATCCAGCACCAAGCCCACGGTATACAGAGCTGTTGTGGTTTACCCTTGTATATGGCTCTGAAAGAGGCAACTTAAGGTGCTGGAGCAGTCTCACCAATGCTGCCTGTTCAACGTCCTGTGATTTCACTTAGAAGTCAAAACGAGCGTCCCCGACCAGGCCAACAACCACACCATCAAGGCACTGACCCCACCCTCTTTGGTTGGCTACAAAGGGACGGGCACGTCGTCCCTATGACCAACATGATATTCTCCAAGCTGGTGCTCTTTTCACGATTGGAAACGGCAGGTGAGCCCTACATGAACAACGGGAGTGTTTCAGGGATGCCTTCAAGGCATCACTGGGCAGGTGCCGCATTCCCACAGCCACGTGCGCATCACTGGACCAAGACTGTCCAAAGTGAAGGAGATGCATTGGGAAGGTGTTGAGCACCTCGAGACTTGCCGTTTGGAAATGGGGGAATACAGGAGAAAACTTCACGAGGAGCGCACTTCCACAACAGCGCCCCACCTACCCCCTTATCAGGAATAACCTCTGCTGCATGTGTAACAGAGGCTTTGGAAGCCACATCGGTTCGTACAGCCGCCTCCAGACTCAACTTGTGAGTAGGAGAGTTTCATCCTCGTCTGTGATCCACCGCCAATGAATGATTAGATATGAAGTTTGAATGCCTTCACAATTATCACAAATTCCAATAATTCCCTGCCACTTGCAGTGTCTCACAATGTAATGCTGTAAGAGGGACTAAACGCTGTCTTTCCGCTTTGTTTTTCTGAACCTCATTCTCAAGAATTTGGATTCGTACTCATTCATAATTTGACAACTCATATTTTCTTGGTCATTGCATTTTTATCCCGAACTATGGGAGTACCCCATCCTGGTTCTCATTCTGCCTGACTTTCTGCAATGTTGTGTTGCTGGGAATATTAATTAACTACACTGTTGTCCACACTGACATATCTCCACGAAAGCGATCAGGTAGAAATCCTAAGTTCCAAGTGCATATATCTCTTTGCTGATTCTTTGTGGATTTAATTAAACAATCAGTAATTTACTTTTTTTAATCACAAATTCCTGTCACAAACTTATTTACTGATGTACAATTTTCGTTAAAGTGTGTTCATCCTTGTTTCTTTCTGGTTGTCTTCAGCCACATCCCAAAGGTGTTCCAATATTTTAACCTTTCTATTTGGACTTGGAACTTGCCGTTCATTTTCGCCCTATCACCCCTCATCTGTGTCAGTTTAAATCATTCTGTATAATTCCAGTCATATGACTGACCAAGACACTGCAAAAAGCACAGTCCTATAGGAGGCCATCACAATATAATAGTTCACTTCTCCCTGAAAACTGGTTGTGGTGCCCACTGACTTGAAACCACTTCTGACACCATTGCTTGATCGTAAAATCTTCCAGCAGTCTTTTGGTATCGTTTAGTAGCATTCCCACACTGTGTGGGTCTAATTGCTCCCTCGCTTTGGGCCTCTTGGTCTTGCCGCTGGTCTGAGATCCTGAGTGAACACTCCAAGGAGATACAGCAGGACAGGACAAGGATTGACACTGGGATTTTCTAGAAATCTCGTGGGCTCAGTTCGATTATAAGTTGTAACTCTCACTGCATCAGCCTAACTGCTGAGTCTGCCTATTTCTCTGTCACTTGTAGGTGATCAGGATATCCATGAATCAGCGGAATTCCTATTTCCAGTTTCGTCCATCACCTCATTGAAAACGATTTGTCAGCCAGAGATCTAGGGACTGGTTTCTGGAGCCGTCAGTAAATCCTGCAGCCTGGAAGATCATTCACAGTAAACAGCGCAGGGAAAGCTTCCATTTTCAGACCCACAAAACATGACAAACATCCAGTGCTGGGCAAGGACAGAAAAGATCTAAGCTTCATTAGGTGGTGGTCATTTTGTGAGGGTCCTGAATTCGCCTGTGCTGTACCAATCCTCAATGCGCCGCCCCAGGAAATCCTGGTCATCAATCCTGGCCCATGCTGCCTTATTGATTTATGCAATATATTCTAGTCCATATAACTCTTTCTCTGTTTGTAACCTGCCCTCATCCACAAAACGGTCCCTACCTCTGACAGCTTCACGAATTACTAACACCTTAATCCGTGAAAGTCTCCAGTAGATACTATCTTTCTTTATGTCCATAAACCCCGACAGTCACATCTATCCCTGTAAACCTCTCCCAGCAGGAGAATCCTTCATGTCTGTGTTATTGCCTTTAATCCCTACATCGTCCCGACCTGGGTAATCTTCTCCAACAGGTAAGGTGCATCTTGTCTGTGAAAATTTCTTCAATCCTTTTCGTCATCTCGAAATTGTGTTATCCCTTACAGTCCTCCCTATCTTTGTATACTATGCAAAGCTCCTGTGAATCTCACCATCTGTGTAATTTATCAAAAAAACAACCCGACCTTAGTTTCATCATTCAGCTATTAAAATCATCCTTGCCTGTGGATGTCATCCTGTGCTACGCTCCCTATTATGATATTTAGTCTCTATAATCCGAATGATGACAATACACTCCTCCCCTGTAAAACACACCCAACATCTGTAAAATCTGTTGTTTCCTACTACTCTTCCTATGAATGTAATATTATTCAGTAATGACAAATCTTTGTACATTTAACGTCATCCCCATATGACATCATATTTTTAAATGAAAACTACCTTCATAAACTTCCATAATTCTCCCTGTGAATGTCATTACATCCCATCGCTACAAACGTTTGTTTCCTTGCGAAGTCCTCCCACTTCTTCAAGCCCCAACACGGTCATCTGTTCCAGGTATCGTAGGCCTCCATATCTCCGAAAAGTCTCTTTCTGTTATTAGGGACATCTCCATCACGAAATCCCATCAGTCGCTGCCATATCAGAGTATGGGATGAAAGACGTAATAGTGTACTGAGTTAGCAGATCAGACATGATCACACTGAATGGTGCAGCAGGCTCGTCTGAAAAAATGGCCGACACCCACCACTGTTTCCTGTGTTTCTCTTTAACTCCCTATATCCTTCAGTCCAAGAACACTCCATATTTGTTAAACCGCTCCAATAACCTCCAAAACTCTCGATCTTTGTAACTTAGTTTTGCTTTGAAACTGTCCCTGTCTCTGTAACTTAATATCCTACAGTGTCTCAATCCATCCCGATCCTTTTCTGTTTCTCGGATCTGTCCAGCTGTCACTGTTTTTATAACAGTATCCTGCAGCTTGAAACCTGCTGATTGCTGAAACCTCTTCAATCACTGTACTTTCTCTGTTTCCCCTGCTTATATAAACCTTCTAAACTGTAGGACCATCTGCAGACTCTGAACCCCACCAATGACCACTAACTGACTCCACTCCTGTCCCTACATCTTTAATCTCAGACAGTCCGTTCAGCGACTTTTATTACTGAGAGCTCCCCATTTCCAAAGCTAATTCACTTCCTGTAATGTAAGAATCTGAATCCCACCCTGTCACCAAGCTACGAGTCTCTCTATCATACGTTAACTTCTTCATGCATGCAGAACATCCATGCATTTCTTAGCTCATCAGTCCCATTAGGTTTCCCATTCTTGTGTTAACTAAAGGTTGAAACACTCATTTTGTGTATCTTACTAATGTCAACAAACAATTTTCTCCCTGTAAACCGCACCATCCCCTCAACTATCTCCATAAACTCCTGCTTCCCCGAAAGCACACCCTTTCTATGTATCATCCACCAGTCTTGACAACACCCCAATCGATGGTGTCCCGAAAATCTTCAAGAGTTGGGTCGTCCCTGCCAAACTCCCGATCTGAAGCACCAATCCCAATCCTCATAACGCTTTGCTTCCGGGAACACTCACTTTCAATGCCAGCTCATTCAGTCTGTTATATATCTGTAAACTCCTTTTGTTCAAATCTTAGAACCTTATCGAAATAAATGGCACCCTTCCCTACAAACTTCCCTACTTCTTCAATTTATGCAATGCTCCATTTCTGTGTAAAAGTCTCCAAACCAGGAAACCTGGGAGACTCCTTAGCCTTCTTATCTCTGCAACCTCCAGAACTTAAAAGCTTACTAACATCTGTAAATGTCTTCATATCTTTTCCATATCTCTGTTAGTTCCTCTGATATATACTTTTCCCTGAAACCTTTTCTGTCTGTGCCTCTCAGTTTGTCTGCCTCCCCTACATCCATCCCTACCCCAAACTCTAGAATCGAATCCAGCTCAATTGATCTCTGTAAATTTCTCCAATTCCCAAAACACTTCGACTTGCCAACATTCTTGACGACTTAGAGCTCTGTTTAACTCGAAGATCCTTGAGCACCTGCAAGCGACCCAATCTCTGGAACGTCAGTCTATCTATTTAATCACATTACTATCCCTAAAAGACTCCCTGCAGTTACCATATGCAATTGGAATAACAACATTGACTGAGGGGAACAGATATGATCGACCTGTTATTACGAAGATGTGGTTGCAGAGTGGCCAAGGCTGGGATGTGAACATTGAAGGTTGGTGGCCCATTAGGAATTTCCACCACTTCATGAGATCATGGCTGATCTGATGATCCCCAAGTCTAATTTCCTGCCTTTTCCAGGTAAAAATTGTTTCCCTGATTAATTAAACTGACCATCGTTGTCATAAGTATACTTAATAACCGAGCCTCGACAACCCTCTGCAATAAGGATTTGCACATATTCACTATACTCTGAGTGAAGAAATTCTCGTCATCTCCATCTTGAATGAATGCGCCCTTGCGCATGTTATGACACAGGTTAGAGGATCTTGCACAAGTGAAACGAGATAAAGTGGCAAAAATAATTATGGCAGACGACATGAAAATTCATGAAGTTGTGGGTAATACGTAAGGATATCAAAGGTCGCATCAGGATACAGAGCACATGGAAAGATGGTCGTAGAGATTGCAAATTCAGTTTAATTTCCTCAGGTCTGGTATAATGCATCTTGTGAGGTCAAATGCAAGATATATCGGATAACGAGGGATAATGATGTACACGGGTATCTTGGTGCACTTCAATAGCTACCGGAAAGTGACAACACAAGTGGGTGGGATGGGAAAGAAAGAACATAACGATTTCCTCCAAAGCTTGCAGTACTAAGCACAAACGTTTGCATGTCATGTTGTAACACTAAGAAACTTTGGTTTGGCCAAATTTGGAGTACTGTGTGTAATTCTCATCTGTACACGACAGGAAGAACGTGGAGTATTTTTTTCAGAGTGCAAATACAGATGACCAATTTGCCTGCGATAGGTGGTTTAAGAGGGAGTTCACAAGAAGAAGACGAAGAGCAAACTTGAATTTCTTTGCGAGAATGTCAGAGACTGAAGGGCGAATAGGGACAGATATGTAAAATTAGGAATGTCATGGATAATGTGGATAGTCAAAATCTCTTTTCCCCATCACGAAGGACTCAACGCCCTCTGCTTCTTCCTTTCACGCTGTACCAAGCAATACCCTTCCACTGACACCCTCCTTCGACTGACTGAACGGGACCTCACTCTGAACAACTTCTCTTTCCAATCCTCCCACTTCCTCCAAACCAAAAGTGTAGCTATGGCCACCCGCATGGGGCCCAGCTATGCCTGCCTCTTCGTAGGATATGTGGAACCGTCCATCTTCCGCAGCTACACTGGCACCACCCCCCACCTTTTCCTCCGCTACATTGATGACTGCATCGGCGCTGCCTCGTGCTCCCACGAGGTGTTTGAACAGTTCATCCACTTTACCAAAACCTTCCACCGCGCCTCAAAATTACCTGACCGTCTCAGACTCCAACCTCCCCTTCCTAGACCTCTCCATTTCTATCTCGGGCGACCGAATCAACACAGACATTTGCTATAAACCGACCGACTCCCAGGGCTACCTATACTACACCTCCTCCCACCCTGCCAAGAGTAAAAACGCCATCCCATATTCCCAATTCTTTCGTCTCCGCCGCATCTGCTCCCAGGAGGACCAGTTCCAATACCGAACAACCCAGATGGCCTCCTAATTCAAAGACCGCAATTTCCCCCAGACGTAATCGACGATATTCTCCACCGCATCTCCTCCAATTTCCACTCCTCCGCCCTAGAGCCCCGCCTCTCCAATCGCCACCAGGACAGAACCCCACTGGTCCTCAACTACCACCCCACCAACCTCCATATACAGCGTATCATCCGCCATCATTTCAGCCACCTCCAAACGGACATCACCACCAGGGATATATTTCCCTCCCATCCCCTATCAGCGTTCCGAAATGACCACTCCCTCGGTGACTACCTCGTCAGGTCCACCCCCCCCCCCCCCCCACCAACCCAATCTCCACTCCCGGCACCTTCCCTTGCAACCACAAGAAATGCAAAGCTTGTGCTCACACCTCCCCCCTTGTTTCTCTCCAAGGCCACAAGGGATCCTTCCATATCCACCACAAATTCACCTGCACCTCCACACACATCATTTACTGCATCCACTGCACCTGATGTTGCCGCCTCTGTATTGGGGAAATAGGCCGCCTAGTTGCAGAAAGTTTCAGAGAACACCTCTTGGACACCCGCACCAACCAACCCAACCATCCCGTGGCTTAACACTTCAACTCCCCCTCCCACTCCGCCAAGGACATGCAGGTCCTTGGACTCCTCCATCGCCAGACCGTAGCAACACGACGTTTGGAGGAAGAGCGCCTCATCTTCCGCCAAGGAACCCTCCAACCACAAGGGATGAATGCAGATTTCTCTATCTTGCTCATTTCCCCTCCCCCCACCTTGTGTCAGTACCAACTCTCGAACTCAGCACCACCTTCCTAATCTGCAATCTTCTTCCTGACCTCTCCGCCCCCACCCCCACTCCGGCCTATCACCCTCACCTTAACCTCCTTCCACCTATCACATTTCCAATGCCCCTGACCCAAGTCGCTCCTCCCTACCTTTTATCTTAGCCTGCTTGGCACATTCTCCTCATTCCTGAAGAAGGGGTCTTGCCCGAAACCTCGATTCCCCTGCTCCTTGGATGCTGCCTGACCTGCTGCGCATTTCCAGCAAAACAATTTCAGCTCTGATCTCCAGCATCTGCAGTCCTCACTTTCTCCTAGACATATGAACAGCAGAGAATAGAGGGAAATGAACCATGTGCAGGCAGATATAATTAGTTAAGAATAACATTGCGTCCGGCACAACCATGGTGGGCCGAAGGGCCTATTTGAATGCTTCACTTTCTAACTTGCTCGCACCTATTCTGTCAATACTCCTCAGCATCTTGGGATGTTTCATTCATTTTCTCTCTCATTCTTCGGAATTCCAATTAGATCAAGCTCAATCTACTTCATCGTTTCTGTTTACAATATTCCTACATTCTCAAGACCATTCGAGTGAACATTCTCTGCCGTGTCTCCAATGCGAGAATGTATTTCCATATGGCACTCATACGGTTAACAATATTCGAGATTTTTTCAGAATCGGCTCTTGCATAGGTTTGCCAATACCTCCCTATTTGTGCACTCCTGTCCTTTTTTAATAAATGTCAGCATTTGATTTGCTGCTTCTATTACCTGATGACACATTAAGATATCTTTTTATCAGGTTCACATACAAGGATTACCAAAACCCTTTGTGCAGTCAGTCTGAACTCAGACGATCTTATCCTGACAGTAAGTCGAGAAGTGCAGGAATGTATGGTAATGTTTATGACAATAAATAAGAACCGGATCCTAAGAAACAAAGTGAGACGCATTTTATGAAAGAAAATTTGTTTTTGAGCCTGTTGGATTTTATTAGTTGGCATGAATATAACTAGCAGAAGAGATAAGTGTGAGACAGATCTGTTTTATAGTGGGATATAGTTCTTTGAATATTCAGAGGTCTTTTGACAAGTTTCAATAAGAGCTAAAGAGACACTCGGAGAGAGTATGGATCCTTAAAGATCAATGAGGTCGTTCATCTTGGAACCAGAGCTGATGGTTCAGATATTAAACGATAATTTCCTGTCAGTGTTTCTGTGGAGGAAGACAAGAAAAATTTGGAACTTGGAGAAATAAATAGTGATATCTTGTAAAGAATCCACAACAGAGAAGAGGAGGTGCTGGAAACTTAAAAACGAAAAAAGGTAGACTGATCATGGAGAGCTCATCAGATGCAACCCAGGACATTGTGGGAAGCTAGGGAAGACATCGCAGGGCCCCATCAGAGATATTAATTATCAGCAAATTGAAGTACCGGAAGACTGAATGGCGGCAGATGTTGTTTTCTCACTTAAGGGCTGCAGGGAAAAGCCAGGAACTTACAGACCAGTCAGACGAGTGATGGGTTAGTTGTTGTCAGAGATGCTGAGAAAAAGGCGCTAGGCGTATTTGGAAAGGGCGGACTGCTTAGAGATAGTCAGAACGGCTTTGAAAGTGGAAATCGAGTCTCACAAAAACGATTGCGTCTTCAAGGATGTGGCCAAGAGATAGCTGAAGGCAGACCGGTCAATTTTGTCTGAACGGACTACAGAAAAAAAATTGACAACGTTCCTTATGATAGAATGCGTAATCAATTCAAGTCAATGTAAAATGATATGGTAGCCAGGAGGAGCTAGTTAACTGAATTATCAAAAAATAATGACTTGATGGTATGAGGCAGAGAGTGGGAGGAGACATTTTTTTCTTCTGACTGGAAGCATGTGACTTGCGATGTAGTGGTTCCACTGTTTTTAATTTGGATTAATGATTTGAATGAGAATGTTGCTTTCATGGTAAGTAAGTTTGTGAATGATATGAAAATTGGTAGAATCGCAGATAATGAAGATGGTGAATATAATAGCATTAACAGTACTGCTGAGATAATGGGTTGAGGAATAGCAGATGGAGCTTATTTAGATAAATGCAAGGGATTACATTTTAGTAAGAAAAGGCAGGGCGTGACTTGTACAGTTTATGTCAGGGTAGTGTTGTCAAAAGGAGACCTAGGAGTCAGGAAAACAGTTATTTGAGAGTGGCGTCACGGGTACACAGTGTGTTAAGCAGGACGCTTGCCTTCATTCGTCATACTATTGAGAATAGGAGTTGAGAAGTCATGTTGTGGAAATGCAAGACATCGGTGGGGGTCACAATAAATGCATTATTTATCAGTACAAAGAACTCACCTGGATCATTTACGTCCTTCAGGCGAGGACATCTGACATTCCGACCTAGTCTGACTCACAAGTTGCTCGCAACAATATGGCTGACTCTGTGCTGACCTTTTGGCAATTTGCAGTTTGGCAAAGACTAATGGTCCAAGCAGTGGCATCTTCAACCCATGAATAAAAAAAAAGAATATAAACCTATATTTGTCTCCCTAACACTGCAAACACCTCCAACTGCAACAATACGTATTGGCTTTGTAACATGGTTCAGGCCCTGAGACACGTTCACCACATCCAGCACCTTCAACTCTATTTGTTCCTATCATCTCATTAAACCCGTACAATAATTCAGCTTCAAACTGCCCATGCCCTGCTCGATGACCTTATGAAATCTCTTTAACACTACTAAAACAGACTGTCGCTTCAGAACTGGTAACAATTTTTTGTTTTGAAGCCTCATAATCTAATCTGATCCATTTTACCCTGAGTGAAGGACAGGTGGGAATTAAGTGCTGAGGTTTTGTCAATTTCAATGGCATGTCTTTTGTTGAATGATCTCACTGTTTATTTATAGCCCTACTTTTAAATCTGTTTACTCTGTTTGCCTTGGGCAATTTAATCTCAAACTCAAGTGATATTTTATTTTATTTGTAGCTGGAGATTCTGCATTGTGTCATGCACTTTAACACTTTATAGTTCAAATAAATTGCATTTTATCCAAATTTCTCCGTCTGAGGCTCTCTCAGTGTGTCATTACTCATTGACTCAGCTTTATCACACAAATGACGATGTGAGGTATTTGTTTCCCAAGCCAGTTGCACAATGTGTCATTCGAACAAACACCGACGAAAACATTCTCCGAACTCCTGTTCGTATATCAATCTTGCTAGTGTGGTTGTCCCAGATGATATGAAGTCTGAAGACTCCAAATTTATTAAAAAGCGTTTGTATAATATTCCATGGAATTTATGTTTAATGCAGTGATGAGCAATGAAATGTCGTTTGATGGAGAGAAACTCTTATCCTGCTTGATTTACTGATACCTATTACCCAGAATATACATTCATACAGATTCTACTTCATGGTCTGAGGCCGAATGCTTTCTCTGTGATGTCTTTATTATCTTTTATTGTCAAAGTTACTCATCTTGCTTTCTCATTCTTCTTGGGTCCTCGCACATTTGTACATCATTGAATATTAATATTCCACCTTTAGATCACCATGTAACCACGTCTCTTTGTTTAGTAAATTTATTTTATCGTTGTGTCACACGCCCATCTCTCTCATTGTAGATCTTTACTTCATTCGAAAAAAGAGCATTAAATATTACGTTTTGATCAGAATTTCCTGTCACAAACCTATTCGCTGATGTACAGTTCGAGGTAATATCTATCCCTTTTGTTCCTTTCTGCTTGCTTTCAACCAAATCCCCATGCTGTTCCAACGTTTAAACATTTTTTTTGAATTTGGATAGCTCCTTTCACATCAATCCTGTCCCTGAATCGTTTCTGTCAGTTTAAATCGCTGTCCCAAATCCTGCAGACATGATTGGACAAGAGTCTGCTCCCAGCACGGTTCCATTGGGGCCGAGTTCATTGGGATTTTAAAAAAAATTACTTGTGGAATGTCTCTGGCTGTTCAGAAATTCTTACCCACCCCTAACTGCGGTTTAACTGAATGGCTTGCTACTCTAGTTCAGATGGCAATTAAGAATCAATCACATTGCTGTGGGTGTGTAGTCACGCTACAACATTCACACCAGGTGACAATGGTAGATGCATTTCCAGAAAGACACAAACACGATAGATTTTTTTTTAGTTTTATCATCATTTGTAGTATGTTGTCTACATATAGTTTCAGATGTACTTAATCAAAATTCAACCATTTGCGATGGTGGGATTTGTACCATTAGCTGAGTTTAAGGAAACAGCGTCCAGCGCAAAAACAAACCATCGGCCATCACATTTTCGCCTGCTCAGAGGTGTCCAGTCCCTGAGAAATGATACCAGTGCACCATGAATCAAAACCCCTTCTTCCCACATAACTATTTGATCCCTGAGATCTTCCTGCACTCTCTTGGTAACACTGCATATATCTCCATGTGGTATCCCTCACTGTGTGGAACTAATTATTGCCTCATTGATGTTTACGGCACCCTACTGTCTCTCCAGTTGTGCCTTTGTGGTTGTGTCCTACAGAAACTATTTGTATTCTCATTAACATTGTCTGCCAAAGCTATCTTATTCCCCTGTTGTGCTTTCCAGCTTACCTAGCCTTTCCTTATAAGACACGCCCTCCAGTATCTGTAACTTATTTGTCAAACTTTAGTCTCTTTGCTGATTCAGAAAATACTCCCGAAAGCAGGATGATCGGAATTGTATACCGTACTCCAAATGTAGGCACAGCAATGTCTTGTACACCCGTAACTTGATGTACCAACCCATGTTCTTTATGCTCTGACCCATGACAGCAATTGTCCCAAATGCCGATTTCAACACACTGTCCACTTGTAATTGCACTTCCAAAGAACAATGCAACTGCACCGCTTGGTCTCTCTCTGTTGACAGCACTATTTAGGGTGTGTGAGAAGGGAAAACCATATTTGCCGACAGACCACTTGCTCACAGAAACCATGCAATATCTTGCTAAAAAAGGGCCTACCGAAAATACCATGGGTACGTCAAAATTAGTCACACTCTGGAACTGGCAGTGAACAAATCATTACTTAAGTCATTACCTAATTGGATGAACATTTTATGTAAATGAACCATTAATGGTATTACCTGCCTCATAATGGCATTGAACCTCCACATGTGCTGAAGGCTCTCTCTGTCTCCACAGGAGAACAGCCGACACAAAGCTGCAGTGTTTTTAATCGCACCAGAGTATTCCATAAGGATGACAACTGCCCAATGAAAATATTGTGGAAAGGATACTACCCTAAACTTTATCCATTTATTTAGATTAGCTCACCTCCTGTAGCCTTTGTTAAACTGACCGATACTGCTGGACGGACAACATTGTTTTACTTGTTTCAATAATGTCAAACTATCAACTATAATCTTAACTGTTTTGTCCTGTAGTTAACATCGATCTCTTGCACGCCTGTAAGAACCAAATGTGCCTGTTCTTCTGGGAAGAGGGTACAGATTCATCTGTACGGTTTGTCCAAATCTGAATACGAGCAGACAATTTCTCTTCCCATGATATTGTGAAATAAATCAGTGTTTGTCAATTTCACAAGATTTGCGCAGTCGAAACAGGGCCCTACTATTAACTCTGTTAGTTATCCCTGGTGTTTTCTAAACAAAATCCAATGCTTGAATTAAACTTCATCTTTCATTCCTTGGCCCATTTGCCCAGTTGATTAAATCCTCTTTGGTAACTGTATTCCCTACCCTCTAATTTTGATATCCAAAGATTTACTAATTCCTATATTTTGACTCAAATCGCTCTTGTAAAGGATGCACAATATTGGACCCAGCATCGATTTTGTGGCCCATTTTGGTCACAAGTCTTCAGTCTAAATAACAAACCTCTACCACCACCCTGTGTCTCCTACCGTCAAGCCAATTTTGTATTCAGTTGGCTAGCTACCCATGTGATGAGACCTGACAAATCAGTGTAACATGCTAAACCCCGTCAAAGACCTTGCTGAAGTCAATGGAGACAACGTCCACTGCTTCGCCATTATCTATTTCTTGGTCATCTCTTCAACAGACTCGATCAAGTTTGTGAGATGCGACTTGGTATGCATGATGTCGGGCTGATTATCCCTTATCAATTCTTGCTTTTCCAAATGCGTGTGAGTCCTGCTTTGCAGAATCGCTTCTAACAAGATGCACACCACAGTCATCAAGCTAATTAGTCTTTCGGTCTGTGGCTTTTCCTCACAGTCTTTCTTAAATATTGGGACAACGTTAACCACCCTCCATGTTTCCAGCGCATCACATGTGGCTTTCAGTGATATAAGTATCAGTTTGAGTGGCGTCACGATTTCTTCCCTAACTTCCCACAATGTCTTGAGACACGCTTTATTAGATCCCACGTATTTATCTGTATTTATGCATTTTGAAATCGACAGGATTCCCTCTTCCGTAATGTGGACTCTAATAAGACAATCATTATTTACTCTCCTGACTTCCCCAGTCTTTCTGTACAGTAAGTACTGAAATGAAAATCTCCTTTAGGATCCAATCCATCTCCTATGCTTCTACAGAAGAATGGCCTCATTTATCGTCAAGGGGCCATATTCTTTCCATAGATAATCTTTTGTTATTCTTATACTTGTAGAATCTCTGCGGACTTTCCTTAGCCTTATCTGCCAACTTTTTCTGAGATCCATTGTTTACCCTCCTGCTTTCCCTCTTAAGAGTACTTCTACACCGCATTGTTATCCAATGGATTCGCTTAATGCAACTGGCTATATTTGAAATGGGCCCCATTTATCTTGACCAGAACCTCAATATCCCCAGTCATCCAGTGTTCCAAAATCTGTCAGCATTCCGCTTCAGATTAGCAGAAACATGCTGGTCTTGAAATCTCATTTTATCTCCTTCATGAAAACTTCCCACTTGCCTGACGTCACTTTACCTGCAAATTGCCTCGATGAATCAACTTTTGATAGTTCTTGACTAATAACTTTTGAATTGGGGCAGCACCAATTTGATCTTTAATTTGTGGAACAGGATAATCATTTCCCATAATATTTTTTACACTATTGGATTGTGGTCACTTTGCCAATTCCTACTCCAATTAATACCTCAGTCCCTTGATCCAAACTTATCCAAAGAGCAGGTCAGATTTTGTGCTTTCTCAAGTCGGGCCAGCTACACATTGACTGAAAGGGTTTTCTTGGACATGCTTAATAAATTCCTCTCATCCAAGCTCTGGACCCAATTGCAGTCCCAGTCAAGGTTTGAAAATCGCCTACCATTAGAAACCTATCATTCTCAGCTATTTGAGACGTCCTGACGTATTTCATGTCCAATTTCCCGTTGACTACTGGGGGCCTGGAGTAACGTCATATCAAAGTGATAATCCATTCTTTATTTCTCTGTTCCACGAATATAGATTCACGGGGTAATTCCCAGTAATATCCTCTCTAAGTGCTGCAGAAATGTTTTCACGAATCACAAACGCCACTCCCCCTCCTCATCTGCCTTCCTTTCTTCCCTTAGTATGGTGTTTGTGTCATGGAACATTGAGCTGCCTGTCCTGTCCCTCCTTCAGCCGTATTTCTACATAACCAATGATATTGAAGTCCCATATTCCCATGCATATACAGTGTTCATCTGTCTTACCCGTCAGGACCTTTACATTGAAACTAAAACAGCTTAGGTGATCAATTTTCCTTCAGTGTCTGTTGTGATTTCGCCTGCCTTGTCTATTTAAATTAGTCCCCTGAAATTCTGTACCAGCCGTAAGCTTCAGACTGTAATCTGTGGCCATTCGCATCAAGGTGGCAACAGCCTAATCTTTCATGTCAACTGCAACCCTACTGATGATACCTTCTGCTTTCACATCCAAATCATTAATGTACATGATAAACAGCAATGGTTCCTGCACAGTTCCCTGTTTCACATCCGCTGGGTAAAGGCTTTCAATCACAGAAAAAAAAAAAACATTCACCAGTTTTAGATTCAGTTTGCCAACTTGCCCTGAGTCCTAATGGTCTTGTCGACCAGCCTTCCATATGGGAACTTGTCAAACGCCTCACAGAAGTTCAAGTAAATCATATCATCTGCATTGCCCTCATCAAATATTTTCAATCGTATTTTAAAAAAAACTCTTCTGAATTCGTTTCATTTTACCAAATCCGTGTTGACTATCAGAAATCGATCCCTGACTTTCCAAGATTTGAGTCGTGGTGTCCCAAAAAATCTTTCCAATAATTTCCCTCCCACTGATGACAGACCGACTGCTCGGCAATTACCTGGCCTATCCCTGCTATCCTTCTTGAACAAAGGAAGCATATTAGCGATCCACCAGTCATTCAGTACATCACCTGCGGCCCCCGAAGTATTACATATAGCACCAACAATCTCCTCCCTTGCCTCCCATAGTATCCTGGGATTTATTTCATTGGGCACTAGTGATTTCTCCAACGTGATACGTGAGAAAATATTTAATACACCCTCCTTATTGATCTTAACATGTTGGAGAACCTCACCATCCCAAATGAAATCACCAGCTACAATTTTGTTCTCCTGCGTGAATACAGATGAAAAGTATTCATTTAAAACCTCACCTAATTCATCTGGCTGCATGCACAGATTGTCTCTTTGGTCTCCCAATCTTTAGCTGAGAATCCTTTAATTCTAACGATACTTATAAAATAACTTTTTTTCCTTAAGGAGATCTGACAAAGACATTTCATGGTCATTGTTTAATTATTTTTATTTACGAATCCCTTGCACCATTTATACTGTTGAAGGGCTTTTCCTGTTTTACTGCATTGTATTTTCTTCGTGAGACTCGCAATAACATTTAATCTATATTGACTGGACTTGCTGTCTTTAAAATTCACTCTTCGCTGAAAACAATGGCCCTGAATTCTCACGGTATCTATCTCCAACTTTCCGAATTTGTTATGCAACTACAGGTAGTTTTTTTCCCAGTCTATGTTTGCCAGATACTGTCCAATGATAGAAATACAGTCCGTATACTGTATGGTGAGGAGGACAGACAGGAGATGCTGTGGCCGCAGAAGGCAACGGGATGGGGTGCTGCTTCCAGCATCTCAGGGTTAAGGATATATCTGAGCAGTTGAAGAAAGTTCTGAAGTGGGTGAGTGAATAACCAGAAGTCATTGTTCACATCGGTACAATTGGCATAGATAGACCAAGGGATGGGGTCCTGTGAAATGAGTGTAGTGAGTTAGATAAGAAGTTAAAAAGCAGCGCCTCATATATTGTGATCTCCGAATCTCTCTAGTGCCATGCGTCATTCAGGATAGAAATAGAAAGATAGGTCAGATGAATGCAGTATTGAGGAGCTGGTATAGGGGGCAGGTTTTTTAGTTCTTGTATCATTGAGATCTCTTCTGGGGAATGGTAAACTCCACAACAGGGATTAGCCAGTGTGGCACAAACATCATTGTGGGGCGATTCCAATTACCTAGTGGGGAAGTTTAAACTAGTCTGCCGGCAGTGCAGGGTGGGACTATAAAAAGGAGATGGACTATACAGAAGTCAGGGGAAAATATGTTAACCGACGGGAATAAACTTATTCTGCATGGTATCCAGGGGCATTGTAAAGGGAGGGTAAGAAATTAACTTGCATTTATTTCAATCTTCAAGCCAGACTGTTAAGGCATTCGAGCACAGAACGTGGATTGGCTCTGGGAACTGGGACAATGCGGACATAACAGAACCATAGCTAAGAGAAAGGTAGGACTTGGAGCTCAATTTTCCAGGATACAGACGCTGTAGGCGTGACGGCAAGTACACATAAATGAGGAGTAGAAGTTTCCCTTTTATTAAGAGAGGTAGCCGCACCAGCGCTTAGAGAGGACACTGTGAAGTGGTCATCAAATGAGTCCACATAGTTAAATCTTACAAAGAAGAAGTGGGTGGTCACTCTGTTGGGACTGTTTTATCGACCCTAAATAATCAGTGATACGAGAGGAACACATTGTCGTGAGACTGCAGATATCTATAGGAATAATAGAGTAGTATTAGTTGGCGATTTTTATTTCCCAGTTAAAAATCACATAACACCAGGTTAAAGTCCAACTGTTGGACTATAACCTGGTGTTGTGTGACTTTTAACTTTGTACACCCCAATCGAATACCGGCATCTCCAAATCATGACTTTATTTCCCGGGATCGACTGGGCCTCACAGCGCCAGAGACCCGGGTTCAATTCCCACCTCAGGCAGCTGTGTGTATGGAGTTTGCACATTTTGCCCGTGTCTGCGTGGGTTTCCTCCGGGTGCTCCGGTTTCCTCCCACAGTCCAAAAATGTGCAGATTGGGTGATTGGCCATGTTAAATTGCCCGTAGTGATAGGTGAAGGGGTAAATGTAGGATAATGGGTCTGGGTGGGTTGCTCTTCGGAGGGTTGGTGTGGACTTGCTGGGCCGAAGGGCCTGTTTCCACACTGTAAGTAATCTAAATCTAAAATCTAAAAACCAGAGTGCAAAATGTCTGGATGGGTTCGAATATATCAAATGTTGTCCAAGAAAGTTTCGCATATCAATACATAGAAGGCCCTATTCGGCCGGTGGTGACACTGAACTTCATCATAGGAGATCAGGTAGGGCAAGTTACTGAAGTATCAATGGGAGAGCACCTTTGGTCCAGTGACTGCAACTGTCTTAGTTTTAACATAACTATGGGGGAAAAAAACATAGGAGAGGTCCACGGTTTAGATGCTAAATTGTAACATGGCTAATTTTGGGGCCAATAGGCAGGATTTAGCAGAGGATGATTGGATGAGAATGCGAAGGAAAAGGAATGACTGGCAATCACAGGCTTTTGAAAGTGTGATACCAAGTCTCCATAGCCACTATGTCCCTTTTGGGGTGAAGGGAAAAGCTAGCATGCATAGGAATCAATGGCTGACGAGGGATTTGAAGTCTCTGGTCAGGAAAGAAAGGCAAAGATTGTGTTTAAACTATCTCTCTGCACTTAACCTCTCCCAGTCCTAAACACGCCGTCAATCTGCGGAGACCCTACAATACTCCTTACTTGTGTAATCCCCTCAGGTCCCTGCAACACTGCTGATCTGTGGAAATCAGTCTAATGTCTGTGTCTCTCGTGATGCAATACCGATAAGACTCACTACCTACTTAACAAACTGCCGTCTTTATCACCCAACCTGTCAGTGCAATCTACTCCAGTCTCTCCATCCACCTACATATCTTCATAATCTTCTCCAGCTCTGAGACACCTATGTCTGTAAATCTCGCTGTCCCCTACACTTTCCACCGTGACCAAACTGGAGGAGGGGACGAATGCTCCCTTACCTGCGAAAAAATCTCAACCAAAATTGCTATCTTTATCTCCTGAAAAATCAGTCAAATTCCACACTCTCCACATCCAAATAAACTTTCAATACCTAAGTCTTCCATATCTATAAACATCTTAAATCACGACTACCCACCATATGCCTGTTTGCTCTTCCAGTTGATACAAACCACTTTAGCTCTATAACGTGTTGCATTCAACTAAAATACTTGACTGTGTAAAACACCCGATCTTACAAATAAAATTCTGCCTGGAAACTGTTCCATGCCTTCCAATCTCCCCACCTCTGTGAAACCGTGCAGCCCCGACAGCTCCCCACATTTCTGTCACCTCCTGTGGCTCTATAGTCCTCCCTTCCTAGGAAACCATCCCCAGTCCCAACAACCCTCACAATGTGGGTCGTCTCCTTCAGATCAAATGATTGCCGTCTCTGTTACCTCCGACATTCCTAGCAAACCTTATTATTTGTGTCTTTTCCTACAGACCACATCCTCTACAACTTCCTGAAACCTCTTCCTGCCATTCCCCCCTCCCTGTGTCGGACATAGAACAGTACAGTACAGTACAGTCCCATCGGCCCTCGACGTTATGCCGACATTTTATTCTACTCGAAGATCGAACTAACCGACATACCCTACATTTTCATATCATGCATGTGCTTATTCAAGAGTCGTTTAAATGTCCCATTGTATCTGAAATTTCTACCACGGCTGTCATTGCATTCCATCCACTTGTGTAAAGAACCTACTTCTGACATGTCGCCTCACCCTTCCTGCAATCATCTTAAAGTTATGTCCTGCTATTATCTCCATCACCACCCTGGGAATAATTTTCTGTCTCTCCCCATTCTATCCATGCCTCTTATCATCCTGTATATGATTTTGAAGTTGCTTGCCATGTTTCTTCGCAAATGAGAAAATCCCTACTCTCTCAACCTTTCATCAAAAGACCTAACCTACAGTCAAAGCAGCAAAATGGTAATCTGCTGGGGGCGGGAAATGAGGAACTGTTGGAATCCATACTTAGCCAGTGTGGTTGCAGGGCCCCAAGGCAGAATATGAGGAGTTCCTCCTCCAGGCGTCAGGTGGTAATGGTTTGGTGGTGGAGGAGTCCCAGGACCCCGAAAGAAAACGGACCACACCACCAGAGATATATTTCCCTCACCACCCGTATTAGCGTTCCGAAAATCCCTTTGTGATTCACTCGCCAGGTCTGGACCACCCCACCATTCCACACCTCACACCTGGTACCTTTCCCTGCAATCACAGGAAATGCAAAATCTATGACCACACCACTCCCTTCACCTTCGTCCAAGACCCGAAGTGATACTTCCACGTCCATATAGAATTTCACCAAAACCTCTACCGATGTCATCTACTGCATGCGTTGCACATGTGTGGTCTCCTCCACATCGGGGAGACAAGCCTCTTTCTTGCAGATCTTTCAGATAACATCTCTGTGACACCCTTTCCCACCAACCCCACCGCCTGTATCTGAACACTTAAACTACCCCTCCCACTCCGTCAATGTCATGCTGGATCTGGGTCTTCTCCATCACCTTCATCCACCTACTGCTTTCCCAGCTACCTCCCTCCAACCTCATTCCCTCCCATTTATCTCTCAGCTTCGACCCACAACCCTCATTCCTGATGAAGGCCTTATGACTGAAACGTCGATTCTCCTGCTTCTCAGAGGCTGCCTGACCTGATATGCTTTTCCAGCACCAATCTCTCTGCTATAAACTGTAGTAGCAAATTTGAGATTTGTTTCTGGATGGACCCCAAGATTCTTCTGCTCCCCCTTGTTTCCACGAATCTTACATTTAATGCTGTAAAGGTTTCCTCCAGCAACTTTCAATCATAAACCCTCTCCATATTCGTAATTTCCTCCAGTCCCCACAAAACACATAAACTGTTAAACCTCTGCAAGTCTCTACAATCCTTCTTAAAATCTGTAACCTACTTTATAACCATGAATCCTCAAAATTATTGAAACCAATTTAAGACACTGCAATATCCCTAATATCTGAATATTCCTCTCATCCCTGTGCGGCTCACTATGTCTATAACCTCAACCATCCTCCATTGCACTTATGACGAACATTGCATAAGAAGAGTTGAAGAGTCCATGCCATGTTAGCGTGGTAGGAAGGGCTGCACACCCTGGAGGATGGTAGAATCGTTCAAGGGGATGTGGATCCTGCAGGAGTTTATAGATAGCGGGAATAATATAATATGCAGTAATTGATCTCGTTCGAATGGATTGTAGAACTTCAAGGATGTTACAATTTTACTGAATCTTTTTTGTTATTTTGATTACACTATTGGGTCGATCTTGATGACTTACGTTTGGAGATGTTTCTCAAAACGATTGTGCACAGCTTCATATTCCCAGGCTGGGAGAAGTACGTTCAGATATGAATATAACTATGCATACAGTCTGTATGCCTGATACTGACCTGGCACGACTCTGGTAGAAATAACTCTCCATACATCGGTTGAACTCCACATCTATATGAATGACCAGAGCGCACCACATCAAAGCCTTCGTTTGTCATGTTCTTTATTATTTCATTATTTTGAAATGTCAGTTTTGCCAGTTGGAGGAATTGTGTTGTTTCCATTTTGAAATAATAAAAATTTTATTATTGACACTGACCCATGAAATGGAGATTCTTGGATTCTGTTGTTCTCTGCGGATTATCACTCAGAGGGTTGACTAACCAGGAAATCTGAGTGTAGATGGTCTTTGCTTGGTAGGGTCTGAATTTACCAATATATGTTTGCTGGGACGCAGTGTTTCTGGAACACTTCTAACCGTGTAAATACCACATCTCCTGTTTAAGGCATGAATTCACTGTGCCCTGAGTACCAGGAGCTTGGAAACATCACACTGTTTGTATGTGGAGCTGGACACCAGCCTGGGCGAGAGCAAATCACTGAGGAAATTAGAGCGCTAAATTAAATAAAAATAAAATGGAACCAAGTATACTGGTCCCTGCCAAGGACATTATTCAAGGAAGAAGCTTGATGCTCTCTATGGCTTAAACCACAGCCCGGAAAAAAAAAATGTTTCGGTCTCAAACCCTGCATTGACCAAACATGAAACATCTAACCAAAATGTAGCGCCCGGCGCCGCTTTCGATGTAACCCTCTACCACTGGAATGTAGGTCCTGGTGATGTCCTTCCCTATAATCCTTGTTCACTGGATTACAGCTCCTGGCACTGCCCTCACCATTAACCCTTGCTCACCAGAATAAAGTTCCTGTATCTTCCCTCCCTTTTAACCATCCCTCACTAGAATATAGCTCTTGGTGCTGCTCTCCCCATTTGCCCTCACTGACCAGAATATAGGCCCTGGTGCTGCCCTCCCCTTTAACACTCACTCACTGGAATATAGCACCTGGCGCTGCCACGCCTTTAACGCTCACTGACCGGAGTATAGATCCTGACACTGCCCACCCCTTCAGTTCTCACTCACTGAAATAGATCTACTGGCACTTCCCTCCCCTCTAACCCTTACTTGCTGGAATATAGCTGCTGTTGCTGCCATCTCCTTTTGCCCACACTCACCGGAAAATAGCTCCTGGTGGGACATCCCCTTCACACCTCATTTACCCAAATATAGTTGCTGACGCTGCCCTTTCCTTCATCTCTCATTCACCAGAATACAGATACTGGCAGACCCCTTCCCTCTCACCCTCACTCACTGGAATATTACTCCTGGTGCTGACCTCCCTTTTAAGCATCGCTCACCGCCTGGGGATGGGATAGAGCAGCACATCATTCCAGCTTCACTGGAGATACGCATGCTCACAATCCCCATTAACTGTTCGCATGCTCCAGTACCCGCCGCTCACGGCTGATGACGTCACAGACCAGTCGGAAGCCAGAGGCAGGAATGAAGGACCGAACTGGGGCTGATCGTCCTACTTCAAGAGACACTGAGAGGCAGAGTTGGTAGACTGAGCTGGAGCTGCTGATCCACCAAACAATCAGGATGATAGAGGCGTGGTCTGAGCCGTGACCAAACAGGAAATGGGTTTGTGACCGAGACCCACACTCCATTGAGCTAACTGGGAGGAGAGCCTGAACATTCCTTTGGAACAGCGCAGATTTACCTGAATAATTCCTTGACTCAAGGCTTTTTTTTGTGAGCAGAGGCTGCAGAAATCTGGCTTCAATTGATTATGGCACATATATAAGTATTCTGGCCAATTTCAGACAATTTTCTGCACACAATGTCGACATTCTAATTCCCATGTTGCCCAACAGGCAGACATGCATGAAGTTATGGAGTCTTTCAGCAAGGAAACAAACTTTTTGACCCAAACAGACTATGCCAACCAAAATCCCAAACTAAACTAGTCCCATCTGCCTTTTCTTTGTCCATATCCCTCCAACTATTTTGTTTTCATGTGAGGATCTAAGATTTTAATGTAGGGTGTTTTGAGAAACAAAAAGTACATGTAGTTTTTTGTAATAACCACAAAATGGCTTTTCAAATTAAAATAACACAACAAAATGGCTGAAAGTAATGCTTTGACTCTGTAAACTGGACTGATGCTTTGCTAAGTTGTTTGTATTTAGAGAGAAGAGAAAACACTGACGTTTTCATAATATGAATCATCAGACAGAGATTTGAAATTGGAACTAAACTTGAACTGCTACCATGACATGTCAATTTAAAATATCATAGGATTTGTCTGTTGTCAATCATATCAGCATATTATTGTTGATTGGATTTTTCTTGTAATTGAGAACCCTTCCCAGGAAATATTATTGAATTAACCTGCTGCAAATCCTGTCACCTTATTATATGTGATTGATCTTTTCTTGTAATTAAGGCTTAACTATCTCTTAAAAATCATACAAATAACGTGTAATATTCGAATGTAATTGCGACATTTCTCCATGTAAAACAAAAGCTTTTAACTTCTGTGTTGCTGGACATATCTGCGCCAGGCTGCCTTCCTTTTAAAAACAGGTAACCTTGCTTTCAACAGACCGTAATCCTGATGGTTCTTTTGACCTATCCCGAGACCGAGACGTTTAGACCTTCATCTGATGCCGTGACTCTTGATTCATCACAGACATATTGTAGGAAACGGTGTAAGAGCCTTGAGTCCTTCACTGTTGAGGGCTGAGGAAATTGGTCGAACAGACGTGAGTATTTTATATATGTTTGGCTTTCCTCCTCATTCCGCTCGCTGTCTATTTTCAAGTCCACTTCGAAAGGATCGGTCTTGGTAATGAAAGGGATAAGCGAACTCTACACATATAAAACAAAAATTGGAGAGATTAATTGAAAACATTTTACTCGTGGTCAGGCTGTTGATTAATGAAAGTTTTATGTCGAGTTTATTTCTATCGTATCTATCCGGCTTGGCTTGTCTTCCTTTGCTGTGTTTTGGGATGTTTTGCTGCTCGTTTGGCGTTTGTTCTCAGTTCCTGAAATATGGAGATTATCTGATGCCAGAGAAGCTGGCCGCGGACACAAAATACTGTTAGAAATGCTGATACAATTCTCGCTACTTAGCCACAACATACTAGTGTAAGTACTCAACAGGATGCTAGTGTCCAGACAGAAAGTTCTGCTGGAGGAATCTTAACAATTATAAAATTAGTAATAGAAAATTTGCTTGCCCTAAGGTTATGACGTGTGAAACAACATTTGATAAGCCCTGGACCCACACTGATAATTTAAGATGTCCCCGATCCGTTCGAGTGCCCCATACTAATTTTAGTTGTCTTGTACAAATCTATTATGGCCTTTAATGAATTTAGCATCAGGGAGAGAGTGGACAACTATTGAATACTCCGATGTACTTCCCTGAGTTGTGGGCGAATGCAGACGCATGAAAAACGTGACTTAAAAATATTGTTAAAGTCACAAATGACTGAGTGGTATTTAGATTCTGCACACTTGGTTAAACAACGATGTGTCACAGCCAATAATAATGAGACTAATTTCCCAAGCTAAAAACAAAGATGTGATTTGTGTGAGGGGGCAGAGAGAGAGAAACAGAGATAAAGAACTATACAGCTAGTAGGAAGTTTAACCCTCTTTGATTCATTTTGAATGCACATTTGTTTGTTGGTGATTGAATGGTTGTGTTTTGTTCCCCGGGACTTTTGGAAATTTAACACTTTTCTATTAGGTTTAAGGATTCTTCAGTGATTATGAAAAAAAAATCAACTCCTGTTCTTTTTACAGATCACGACTGCCTTACTATCACTTTCTAACTAATCTCTTTTATCCTTACATGAAAGCAATACTTTTTCGACTACAAATCAGTTTAATGCGGAGGAAGATGAATTATAACCACTTTTTGTTTCACACTAGTTTGTTTCCACTTAATTTTAAGACTGCTGTGTTTCAATCATGCTTGTTGGTAAGACCAGTTGTAGTCCAATTGAGGGAGTGCCCTCGCTCGTTGATGATTGAAGTTTTAATTTAACATCAGGTTGTGATACCTCATGTAACAAAATTAATAACCTATGGTTAATATCTGTGTCTTTAAATTTGGCCATTATTCGTGTAAGTTGAAGTTTTTTTATATTTCATTTGAAGAGACAAGACCTTTTAAAGCAGCTCCAGTTATTTCCCGATCGATAGCATTGTAATTGAGCAATGACTGGTCCGGACCACTTAATAAACCTAATCTTAGATTTAATTTAAGAGACTAAAACCGGGAAATTATAGTGGATTTCAAAGTTGGGAACTGCATTTTGCATTTCAATATTAACTACTGAATAAATGAATTTCCAATTTATATCGATAACTGTAAGAAAATAAAATGTTGCTTGCTATTCACATATGTATTGTAAACATAATGACCATTAATATATTACCACAGAGGAGATCTGCTCTCAAGCAAGACAAAGAGAACTAAGCTCTGTTGATACTCCAAGGTCCAAAAAAATAAACGAAAACGTATTTTCTGGACGCTTCTTCAGCTGGATCACCACTCAGTAATGCGGAAAGTAATCTTGGTACCTCTCCACTCAGTGTTCTCAGCTAAATCCAAACTGAATTTTATCCATATCATTAGATGCTCCTAAACAAATGAAAAGGACTACTGTCTGACTTCCGCAGGTACTGATCTCACACAGCATTGCATCCTTTGGACAATACGGGCAGCCCAACATATCGAGGAATAGGGTAGTTCGTCAATCTCTATTTCTTTTGTAGAATCACTGCCCCATTGTCATGGAGTGAGTGAGCTCCATAATGTCACGGCCATGTGATACAGCGACGAGAACAATTGAACGAGACAAATCACCTATTTTGTTATTCTCCTCTTGCAATTTTTGATTAGCTGGAAATAGAAATCCTAAAACTAGCTTTCAGATTATGACAATCAAGATTATAAAATGTATAGTTAGGAACAGGCTTTAAAATTAGACAAACATAAATTGATGAATCGGTTTAATAACTTAAAAATGAAAATAAAGGCAAGGAGGTCAACGACAGAAGAGAAGAGGATGCTGTAATAACACGAAGAAAAGAGCAGAGTACAACTTTTAAAATGGTTTACTGACTTGCTGGGTTCCCACCCAGAATTACAGATAATGAATATTTTATTTATAATTTTATAATGATATTTGATAATAATCAATTTTCTTAGCCCTAACCAAATATTAATTGGCCTGAGCGCTTGTTTTTATTCCGTATGTGATTGGGGCATAAGCATATATATGTTAAAAAAATCGAAATGCATGAGAAAACAGTGCAAGGCCATGGAAGGTGTAGAATATGTAAAAAGGTCAAAGCAACAATACTATAAAATAAAGGACTCATATTCTACTTTGAACCCCGTGTCATTGTCTACCGTACCAACTCTTTTACGGATTGGGAGTTTATTCCTGTGTACCTCCTGAACACCTAACATTTCCCGATTGCCCCCAGTCTTAATTAGCACCGCCCACTTCCTTCTTTCGAAAATGAAGCAGCCAGTCTTCATAGCCTTCATCATGGGGATAAGTGGCCTGCGCTAAACTAAACCAGGTGCCATCCCATGAGTTAGAGTTATGCTAATGAATTATGCCCCTGACTACAAGACCAAATCGTTGCAATTTGCTCAATATGTCCAAGGGAGATGAGAATGTAAATGTAGTAAAATTCTGGGAGCAGCATGAGTACGAATCGCTTGTGTGACAAGACTGAATGTTGTGCCTATCTGTCGGATGGAAATGACAAATAAATGACAAAAAAATGATCCAGAAACTCAGTTTCCTCTATTTAACGTGATGCATTTGCGATGTCTTCCGCCTGGAGTCACTGACAGGATCCAGAACAGTATGAATCAGTCCAGGAATTCCCACTCACAAATGAGGTGAGCAGTGCGTTTCTGTTGAGATGGCCAAAACCGGACTGAACCACGATGCAAGTTACAGATAAAACAAATTATGTCCAGTGCCCTCTCGATCGCACACGCTAAACGCCAGCCCTGATAGGGTAGATTGGAACCAGGATACCGACTGGGGGGGGGGGGTGGGCGGGGGGGGGGGGGGGGGTAATTGTCTCATGTGCCCCCCGACGATCACTGCTGGACGACCTTTCCTGAAAATAGGCCCCAGGCAGGCCCCAGTATTTCACCTTTGATAATGGCAGCAAAACATCAACAACCCAGGGGCAAATCTCTGGCCGTTGCTTAACTGTTGAAATGTTGCCACTGGGGAGTAATGTGTCTTTACTGTTAGCTCGGAGCTGACATTTCGAAGCAACATGATTCCATTCTATCAAAACTAAAATCTACTAATATACATTAACTCTTCACTGTGCTTATAATACGATCCATGATTTTGGAGCCTTGTGTGAACATTGAATATTTTTAACCCCCAAGGTTACGCATATTCATAATGCTATTTTGTCCAATCAATCTGACAAATATCAAAATATTTCGCTCACTCTGCTGAAACTGATATCGTTTCTAAAGTAGTGGGCAAGTACATGCAGCTGCCAAGTAGACAGCCTTACACCCCAAAGTTCTGATCCCATTGGGTCCTCCGCAAAACCCGGCTGGATACAGTATACGGATGGGTATGCCAGACCTGGGTAAGGTGCAGAAAACACTGGGGAGTGAGACTGTCTTTTCAGTGCAAATTCAAAATGTAGAAGTCGATTTCTCTGCTGCTTACTGACTGTAATCATGCAGGTTTAATGTTTGGATTGGTTTCCATATTGTTTAGGAATTTGGAAGAAATTTGGGAATTTCCATTTCTGAAATAATTGCAGGCTCGTTATATTGCAATATACCACTGACTGAATTATCAAGTGATTTGATTTCGTATATAGAATCAAACCCATATATGTTTTGCTTTGCATATGGAACTTATAAGAATGCACTCTGGTTGATTAGATTTATTTTTGGACTGAGTTGTTAGATGTAAGATGGAGTGTCTGGCTGAGCTATTATCTTTATTCAGATATTTGATACTACACAAGGATGATTTATCATTTTAAGACTGTACGAATGTCTAAATTCCAGGCTTAGCTCAATATTATAAAATGACTGTGTCGTTAAAAAGCTTTGTGTCATGTTACCATAAACTGGGGACAGCATTTGCCCTCCAGCCAATATTCATCTCCAACTTTTCTGCTCAAAATCACCATGTGATTTCTGCATTTAATTCTAAATACTGTTAACCGCAGCTGTAGGTCAGGCCATTTGATTGAGCAGAACGTTAATGTATGTTTCAAAAAATAATACAATATATAGCTGAACTAATCTAAATTTTAGGTAATATTGATGATTTTTGTAGCCATACTTTGAAGTGTGTTGCATCTAAGCAAAGCTGGATTTATTAAAAATAGGTTTGCAAAATTCGCCTATGTCGGGCTCCTCCATATAAAGTAAGAAAATAATGGGTAGGAAGGGAATCTCTAGTGCAAAGCTTTAAATGAATGATCCTTTTGCCAGTGTGGGCAATATATTTACTCAAGTGGGCTATTTGAGTTTTTAAAATTATTTATTTCAAAATTACTTTTAGTGTTTCTAGCCTGCTGAAGAGCTCAAATTGTGGCCTCAAATAGGGTACTCACTCGATGTCTAAACCAGGATATGGGTAACTCCTACGAAATTAGTTTGTGTACTTCTTTACAGCTGCTTAATTTAATTGATTATGTGTATTTTGTATATACGTATATGCAAGGAGGTAATGGTTCATACTTTATTACAATGGGCACTCCGCACTCTCCAAACTTGCAACCGGGTAGATAATAAAGATCGAACTTGACCTTCTGTGTGGACATGCCATTGCCAGCATTGTTGCACAAGAAAGGCCAATTTACTTGTGCGATCCTGAGCAAACAGGGACCATGCACCAACAATGTCAGGAAGATGTTCTTGTGTACGGTGAGACTGAAAGTCCCTAAATATGACTATTTCAGTGGTCAACTGCATCGTACAAGGCAATTTTCAGATTCAGTATGTGGATGTACCTACGAGGGAAGGTAGAAAACTTGACCTACTCTTGGGAAATAAGGCAGGGCAGGTGACTGAGATGTCAGTGGGGGAGCACTTTGGGGCCAGCGACCATAATTCTAATTGTTTTAAAATATTGATGGGAAATGATAGACCAGATCTAAAACTTGAAGTTCTAAATTGGAGAAAGGCCAATTTTGACGGTATTAGGCAAGAACTTTCAAAAGCTGATTGGAGGCAAATGTTCACAGGTTAAGGGACGGCTGGAAAATGCAAAGCCTTCAGAAATGAGACAAGAATCCAGAGAAAGTATATTCCTGTCAGGGTGAAACTAAAGGCTGTTAGGTATAGAGATTTCTGGATGACTAAAGAAATTGAGGGTTTGATGAAGAAAAAGAAGGAAGATATGGACAAGATAGGTCCAGGGAATCCTCAGAAGAGTATAAATGAAGCATGAGTATACGTAAGAGGGATATCAGGAGGGCAAATAGGGGACATGACACAGCTTTGGCAAATAGAATTAAGGAGAATCCAAAGAGTTTTTACAAATATATTAAGGACAAAAGTGTAACAAGAGAAAGAATAGGGCCCCTCTAAGATCAGCAAGGCGGAATTTGTTTGGAGCCACAGTAAATGGGTCAGATACTAAATGAGTATTTTGCATCAGTATTTACGGTGAAAAAGTGTATGGAAGATACAGACTGTATGGAAAAAATTGTGACATCGTGCAAAATGTCCAGATTAAAGAGGAGGAACTGCTAGATGTCTTGAAATGTGTAAAGGTGGATAAATCCCCAGGATCTGATCACGTGTACTCGAGAACTCTGTGGGAAACGAGAGAAGTGATTGCTGAGACTCATGCTGAGATATTTGCATCATTGACAGTCACAGGTAAGGTGCCAGAAGACTCGAGATTGGCAAACGTGGTGCCATTGTTTAAGAAGGGCGGTAAGGACAAGCCAGGGAATTGTAGACCGGTGAGCCTGATGTTGGTGGTGGGCAATTTGTTGGTAAGGACAAGCCAGGGAATTGTAGACCGGTGACCCTGACGTTGGTGGTGGGCAATTTGTTGGAGGGAATCCTGAGGGACAGGATATACTTGTATTTGGAAAGCAAGGACTGATTATGGCGAGTCAACATGGTTTAGTACTTGGGAAATCATTTCTCACAAACTTGATTGAGATTTTTGAAGAAGGAACAAAAAAGATTGATGAGGGCAGAGCAGTAGATGTGGTCTATATGGACTTCAGCAAGGCGTTCGACATGGTTCCCCGTGGGAGACCGAGTAACAAGGTTAGATCTCATGGAAGACAGGGAGAACTAGCCATTTGCATACAGAACTGGCACAAAGGTAGAAGACGGAGCGCGGTGATGAAGGGTTAAAATAAAAGGTGACTTATTTCACTTGAAACGGGCCTATTTGTTGTCTTGCTCTTAATATGCTTTTAGATATCTTTGGATTGTCCTAACAACTATTTCCCAAGGCTATCTCATATACTCTCGTTGGCTGCATGGCCGCATTCTTCGGAATGCTCGTGCACACTTTGTCCTGTTCACAAGATTCATTCAAACCCAGTTTTATTATATCTAATGATTCTCGATTCTTCTTACATGTCAACTCTGTCATTACTGTGATCAATCTTATTCTCGTAAAAACCCTAAAATGTCGGATCAGGCCATTCGTTCCAACAAGTCCACACTGAACCTATGAAAGGCACCGCACAAATTCATCCCTCTACCCTGTAACTCTATATTTCTCATGGTTCAACCACCTAACTTAGCCATTCCTAGACGCTATGGATAATTTAGCATGGCTAATCCACATAGCACGCATACGTTTGGGCTGTGGAGGAAAATCCAAGCAGAAACAGGGAAAATGTGCAATAACCCCACAGAGAGTCATCAGAGGCTGGAATTGAACCTAATGACTTGATGGTGAGAGATAGCAGTGTTAGCCACTGAGCAGCCCATTGTGAACTTCCGCTGGATCACTCTAACGCATTTTTCATTAGACACGTTGCCCAGCATAACTGAGAATAATCCAAACGTAGTTAAACTTTTATAGTATCAGTAGTACATCTCAATTGTTGTTTACTGGATCTCTTGAAATAATGGCCAACATTGTGTTTGCCTTCCATGCATGTTTGCCTCAAAAGAATCCTCAGCTAGATCTCCAAGACCCTTTGCACACACATTTCGAAAGCCTTTCCTGCTTCAAAAATAGTCTATGCCTCTATTCTTCCAACCAAACGGTATAAGCTCACACTCTCCCGCATACTATTCCTCAGGTCACTTCTTTTTCCAGATTATCGGAGTTCAGTCTTCCCACTTCCTCAGAACGACCAGCCCCTCCACCTATCATTGTATGATCTGCAAACGTAGCAATAACACCGTCAATTCCTTTGAACAATCTTCTTTGCACAACATGAATAGTTGTGGTACCAAAACTGACCCCGGCTGAACTCCACTTGTCCCGCCTACCATCCTTAAAAAGACTCCTTTATCAAGCTCTCTCTCCTCTGCCAGTCAGCAAACCCTCAATCCATGCCAGTACCTTATCTGTAAAATGATGGACTCTCATTTAGCATTTTCCCATGCTGCACCTTTCCAAATTCCTTCCGTTAATCGAAAAAGATGACACCTACTGGCTCTCCTTTGTCTAACTTGCTCATAAACACGTCGTGCCAGAGACCTGGTCACTGCAGCTTACCCCTGCTAGGCCGTCCCCCCCATCCAAAGCGGTATACTTATTGTTGAGGGGAACGACCACAGGGGATCCCTGCAAAGCCTGCTTCCTCCACTTCCCACCTCTAACTGTTACCCAGTTCTGTTACTCTGTTCTCTGTCGTAACTATGTCCTTGTAGCTTCTATCTATCACCTTCTGAGCCTCTCGAATAATCCTCAGTTCAACCAACTCCAGCTCCAGTTCCATAACACGTTCTGAGAGGAGCTGGAACTGGCTGCATTTCCTGCAGATGAAGTCAAAAATCCTGCAGGAGGAACATTCCACTGCCTGCGCTGCCATTACTGTACACTTAATCTCCAAAACAAGAACAGTGAGAAGCTTACCTGTGGACTTTAAAGATAGGTCAGAGGAGGAGGATGGGCGGCAGGCCCTACTTTGTAGGGCCTGGGGTCTAGAACACACCCACACAAATATCAATCACTTACCTTCCCGACCAGCTCTGCGCTCCAACTTCACTTCCGCCCAGCTCCCGCCGCTTTCTGCTGTGAAAAGACCGTTGGCGTCGAGGTAAATTCTTAAATATCAATCACTTACCTTCCCGACCAGCTCTGCGCTCCTACTTCACTCCCGCCCAGTTCGCGCCGCTCACTGCTGTGAAAAGACCGTTGGCGTCAAGGTAAGTTCATAAATATCAATCACTTACCTTCCCGACCAGCTCTGTGCTCCAACTTCACTTCCGCCCAGCTCCCGCCGCTCTCTGCTGTGAAAAGACCGTTGGCGTCTAGGTAAGTTCTTAAATATCAATCACTTAGATATGAATACATAATCCCCAAATTCTTAAATATCAATACATAATCCCCCTCACATTCCAACACCGTCCCGTGCACTCTGCTGCACAATTCAGCAATGTCACTCTCATTCCCTCACACACACCCCGTGCACTGCACAATAAACTCCATCACCGTCATGCCCTGTACCCCACATGCTTTCACACCAACACAATTAATAGCGCACATTCTCCCCACCATCACACTCACTCCCCTGCACTCTCCCCATCCAATAATATCAATTGCTATACAATCGTCCACCGTCACGCTCACTTACCCAGACATTCCCACACCATCACAATCACTTCCTCACTCATACATACACAGGCAGGCATACTCCTACGAACACTCCCCCACCATCCATCTCGCTCCAACGCACACTCCCACACCATCAGCCTCACTCTACCACACCCCCGCAAAACCATCATGCACACTCCCTGCACACGTTCGCAAAATCATCCTCGATTTTTTGTATACTCTCCCACCATCATGCTCAATGCTGTACACTCTCCCGCCATCACACAGATTCTCTACACTCTCTCATACAGTCGACCTCCCTCCATCACACAATCTCACGCTGAGAATTAGAATCAGTGAGCACTCATGTAGACCAGATTTACGATGATTATTTTAGTGACCACAAGCAGTTTATCGACGCGGTGTTCAGCTGCGTTCCCTGAATTATCCCCAGAAATTGTTCCAATTTCTGCTTTACCGTATTATTTATTTGTCTCCTCTACCAATTGACTTTGGCTAACTCCTCCCTCATGTCTTTGTAGTCAATCCTACTCAATTGTAATGCTGTTAGACCTAATTCTAGTTCTTACCAAATTACAGGACAAATTATTCATTATTATGGTCACCATTCTCTTCACTTGCTAATCAAGAGGTGGCATGGTTGTTTAGTGGTTAGCACTGCTGCCACGCAGTGCCAGGAACACGGGCACAATGCTAACCTTAGGTGACTTCTGTGTGGAGTTTGCACATTCTCCGCTATTGGCGAAGGTTTCCTCTGGGTGCTCTGGTTTCCTCCCACAATTCAAAGATGTACAGGTTGGGTGAATTGGCCAAGGTAAACTGCCCATAGTGTTCAGGCATGTGTAGGTTAGGGATACTAGTCAGGCGAAATGTGGAGTAACAGAGGAGTCGAATGTTTCTGGGTGGGTTACTTTTAGGAAGGTTGGTGTGGATTTGTATAGGCCAAAGGCCTCTTTCCACACTTTAGAAATCCGATTGTATTGAAGATTTATTTCCGTGCAGTTGAATCAAGCTGAAGTTTGTGATGTTTCTTCACCACTTGTCTCAGTGTTTGTCTGCTTCTCGATTCATGCTCTTTTCCATTTCGCACGCACAACGCATTCTGGAAATTATCCTTCTTGTTGTAAACCGCTTTGGAAACATCTCTCCCGCTTTGCACTGAATTCACACTTCGATGCAAATTTCAAAATACATACTCATCCTCTGTCTGACTCTGCTAAAATCACCTGCATGCTGACCATGTGGTACAAGAATTCCCGATCTTATAAGGATCTGATCAGAGACACTTTTTTTACTGTAGAGACCATTCCCTCTTTAAAACAATGGAATTCAGGTGGTTGATTTCTTGATGGCACTAGTAAGAATTTAATGCTACCTCAGTATTTAGAAAACACAATAATTGCACGAAGTTATGGGCTTTGTTGCTTCCCCATCGCTTTTAATATTGCTATAAAATTGCCTTTTTTTAAAAAAAGAATCATGTCTTGGAGTTGGCATCACATGGTGTGTATGACGTTCAGGCTTGTAGAGTTTTAAAAGAGCCAGTATTAAAGTCACGAGGGGATATAGATAAGGTGAGTAGTAAAGAGCACAGGAATTCAAACCTAGTGGGCATAATTTTACGTTGAAAGCGTAAATATTTACAAGCTAACCAGGGAAAATTCTTCAAGCAGATGGTGGCGCATATCTGGAAACAGCTGCCAATTGAATTGATAAATGTAGATACAGTTACAAAGATAAAAAGAACATTAACACATGAGCACACGAATAAGAAAGGGATGTGGGCCAAATGCAAGGAAATGGGACTAGTTGGGTTTGACAAACCGGGTTAGCATAGACGACTTGGACTAAGGGTCTGTTTCTAGTTGGGTGACTGTGTAAAGCGTGAAAAGGAAGAAAAATAAATTGAAAGTACATTACAAAAATAATTTAAAATAGTGAGTTTTTTTTCTGTGAATTTAACAAAAATATGTCAAATTCAGTTTGTCAGCCAAGTAACAAAAGAAAGACGTGAAAGAATATATGGGACACTTGAAGGATGCCACTTAGGATTTGGTTACAGGAAGCAGGCAGATAATTAATTTCAATGTTTTGCATCGTTCTCACAAAGGAACATGATATTAGTATTTCAAAGGTGTAAGTAAAATGGCAGTGAGGAGAAAGTTTTTTAACTGTCTCTCACAAAAGGAACAAGATGTAAGTTAGATTAGACTAAGTGCAGAAACGTTACCAGCAACTGGGCATGGTTTTATGTTCTGGAACGTGTTGCTGTGCAATGATGCATTCAGTGAGACCAGAGGATTTATTTGATCAAACCAGGGGTGAGATGTAAGGGCTGTGTTGACCGTGAGCTTGCGTCTGCACCATGACCAGCATCGAGAACAGAAGCTGCTGAGAATGGAAGCTGTAAAGATGTGGGTTGGGACTGGGCTCTTCGTGTCTCAGACAGGAGTTTCCAGGAACATTTTCCAACCCACATCAAAAAAACCGAATTGACCTCGGTATGCCCGAGTGTAGCTGACTCGATGGGCTAAATGGATATTCAGTACATAGGACTGAGGATCATGCCTGGGCCATTCAATACTTTCACAATACTTCGACGGTTAAAAGGAAATCGGGGCACACCTCACTATGGTCATTGTTAAACGTTTCCGTCAATAATCCATTATCACTGATTCACCTTCCTATCAAAAATCAGACAGAGTCAGCTATAATATAATTTAACGTTCTGGCCACCAGAAACTTCAGGGAAAGAGAATTCGCACTTCTTCAATTTCTTCTCTTCCCAGTTCTGACCGTCAGTGGGCGAGATAGAGAGAGTGGGATGGTGCCACTTGCAATAGTGAGTGTGTTGGAACATGAAACTTGTTCGGCTGTATGTGCTGGAACAGATATGCAATGCGTGTGACGTTGCATTGAGTATATGATAGCACTTGTCCTCGCAGAGTAGGGAAGGTTATTGACACTTTTTCTTCATAATGCCGGTACTGCACAAAGCTGGGTGATGAGCTGAGATGGCGGTCGTTGGGAATGGATATATGGCCTCTTCTGGGAAGACAGCTGTTCTCCTCCACATTAGTCTATCCACAAGTTGCTCAAGGCTGCTGTGGACGAATCGTCGTGTAATTGTCCCTTACCTGCCATGCTGTGGCCGCTTCAAACTGAGAAAGCTCAACTGGTAACCATTTGTATTTTCAAGATTGAATCTGTGCCAGACATCACGGAAGATCTTGGAACATCGGAGATTGTGAGAAGCCAGGAGCTCCTTTGTCTCCTTTTCCGTGGGTGTCACGGTAGCACAGTAGTTAGCACTGCTACCTCATAGAGACAGAGACCGTGTTCAATTCCCGACTCAGGCAACTGTCTGTGTGGAGTTTGCACATTCTCCCCATGTCTGCGTGGGCTTCGTCCTGGTGATCCGTTTTCCTTCCACAGTCCAAATATGTGCAGCTTAGGTGAATTGGCCGTGCTAAATTGCACGTAGCGTTAGGTGAAGGTGTAAATGTAGGGGAATGGGTCTGGGTGGGTTGCTCTTCGAAGGGTCGGTGTGGACTTGTTGGGCCGAAGGGCCTGTTTCCACAACGTAAGTAACCTAATCTAATCTAAAGTTTGTGAATATAAATGTCCTCCACTTGTGCTTAACAGCTCGAATACCTGGTTGATCTCCTGCTACTCCTGTGGAATAAAATTGAGGGACGGAATGGCCTCTTCACATTCCTTATATAGCTTCTATTCATTTAACGCCTTTCTCCTATTTCTGTAAAATTCCCTCAAAATCTGAATGATGTATTTGCGTTTCTTTTTCTCTTTGAATCATTCAAGTAAGCTGACTGGCTGTCGGCTTGTATGTCAGGTTTGAGGAGCTGCATGGCCTCCTCTCCTCCTGTGAAACATTCTGGCGAGACTTCTTTCCACTTCACAGTAACAGGCTTGATGGGATGATTACCATCCCCGAGTTCACCAGAAATACGCTGGAGAGGATGAATATCCTCCTTTTTCCCTCTATGAAAAGCTTAAGAGACTGAATATCCTCCGACCATTCCAGTGCAATTGAATGAAGAGGCTGAGTGGTTTCCTGCTGTTCCTGTGAAATAGATTCTGGAGTCTGAATGGCCTCCCCTGTCCCTCTGAAACAGGCTCAAGACATCAAATCGCACAGCAAACTGTGGGTTTTGAGCATGCGTTTAACTGAATCTGATGGTCGTCACTCCGTTCTCTGTTACAGAAACACAATCCACACAATTTACTCTCGATGCCCTCTCAGTAACACCTCTCACAGCAGCAGTAACACTTCTCTCTGTTTCGAATACCTCCCTTTGCCAAATGTGCCATCATTCCAGCTTTGCACCTCTTTAAGTGATAATAGGCTCGAGTGGGTTCAATGACCTCTTCCTATCCCTCTCACACAGACAGAAATGCTGCCGATTGTTTCAACGCTCTTTAAGATGTCTCATTGTTATTTCTGATTTGATAACGGGGCGCTTAAAATTAGGAGCAGCATTAATGAAAGTCAATGAGCATTGAATATCAGTATTCTGGTTTATGGTTTCAACACGTTTCCCCACCAGTCATTTTATTAAACCGGTGTATTATCTATTTCCTGTCTACTTTGTTTGGTGCAACATATACAATCCTGAATTGTCTTGGCATTACTCTTCCATACAAGGATGAAAGATCAAAAAGATTAAAAGATATATAATCCATGCCTCAGCAAACCTCATAGATTCCATGCAGAACAATTAAAAGTGCCTTTTATTGTGATATGAAAAGTGATGCAAAGAAGGGTTAACTGAAACTGTTTGTTCAGAGATTCTGATCAACGTCAGTCCCCGTGGATTCTAATTATCCCAGTAGAGCGCTAGCATTTATTAATTATAAATGGGCGTTTTTCAATGTGTTACGCGAGAGTTGAGGAGCGCCATTAGTGACAGCCCTGACAGGAATCAGCAGCTCCAGAAAGAGGGGCCGAAGAGCTCGGAATCTGATAGCATAAAATCAGACTGTTCCAACAATGGATCAGAACGTTGAAACGATAGACTGGAATGTGACAAAAATCTACAAGAGTCTTTCTGGGCTTATTTGGTATCTTTCTACATACTATCATGCTCTACCATTATCACATCGGATCATATATGCAATTTACGTTTTTCAACATATTTATTATCCTATCCTGGCTATAGTTAGTGTGCCTGGTAAGTTTCACTGTCCAGTTATTATTTCTGTAAACCGTGTATAACTGTATTACTGTTCTATTCAAAACTGTACTTGCTGCTATTACTGTTCAGGCTGAGACACCTAATCTAGATATTCACTCTACAAGCCACTACTAGCTGCTTCAGTGAATCATTTCATTGACTGTCTCTCTCTTTGCTTCTCTCAGTGTCCCTCATGACTCTGAATGCTTACTTACTCGGTGTTGATCTACGTTGTTGTATTACTGAGCTTGTTATTTAAAATGTTGGAGCAGAGAGGTCACTGTCTTCTCTTAGGGTTACAAATTCTACTTTCGACCTCAGACTCTGTCCCATCCCTGGCCACTATCTGAGGCTGAAACAGACAATCAAATCTGTGGGGATCCCTTTGGAAATGAACTGATTCCTGATACCACATTCTGAGCATTCCTAAATGAAACTGCTAAACACCTCCAGAATGTAATTCACTGGTTCATCCCATCCGTTGTTTGAACTGTGACATAAGAAAAATCGTCTTAATAATGTATATAATTTGCTGCAAACACGTGCAGGTTCGACCTGCAAAAGCAAATCCTCGTTGATACTCTACAGCAAACTCTCACCAAAATCCTATCCATCCGTCATTCCTGTCCACACTTATCGGTACTTTCATTGGTCCGGCGATGTCTCTATTTTAATATTCTCAAGACGGTCATCACATCAGTCCATGAAACGCACCTCAGTCAATTATCCAAAAGCCTGCAATTTGTTCATACTTAAACTGAATTCCTCCCTCTAAGTTATCGCTCAATTAGTTTCACACTTACCAGCAAACCCCAACTTTTCCTCTCTCACTCTCTTGCACACTCTTTCTCATCCACACACACAAACATACAAACACACACACGCGCGCGCACACACAATGTGGCAATGAGTTTTTCAGTGTTATCAATGTTCTGATTTGCATCCCACTGAGTAGCAAACATCCAGTCAATGAAACTTCCTATTTATTTTCCCCATGATCCCTCATCAAGTCTTGTTTAAATCATTTTCTGTTACTATCTTTAATGCTAATCATTCCATCCCACGATGTCGTTTCCTTCTTTTGGTTCTTGGTTTCCATAGCACATTGAGTAGAAGCATTGTGATACTCAGAAATAATGAAATGATGCGTGTCGGACTGTTTTTGATTTCCCTATGTGTTCCATGTGGTGCTTCATATTGGACAAGGGTTGACTGCATCATTGAACGACGACTTTGATACTCAGTTTGTGCCTGTCCACTGAATGCTTGAGATTGTCCCTGTCAGCTGTTCGCATGATCAGTAACGTGACCAAACCCCTATCGGAGTATTCAAATAGACCAGACATCTGACTTGAAGCTCCGGAGCTTCTGACTGTCTCCACTTGATGTAAAAGTGGTGCAGATGGATTGCTGAAGGTTGTGATGTGAGATGCTTCAGATGGTCAGGGAGACTGAAAGATTTAGTGACGCAACTGTGGACGAAACATGGGGACTGTAGTTGGAGTTTGTGTGTTTGCAACATGGAAATAAATCTTGAAGAGGCTGCTCAGAGGGAAAGCTCTGGGACAACGGACTGTGAGTGTAGGCGCGGGGGCAAGGGACCTCCTTTGTCCTTCCTGCGTTTTCTAAGAGCAGCTTCCTAAACTATAATAAAATTTTAAGCAGCAGAGCGATAACATTTCCTTCAATACGACCTGACTCTGTGGCTCTGACATCCAAAGTTGCATTGAGATTCAGTGAGCCAGAACCCTCCAGACAGGAGCTGGTGACATATCCATATGCTTCCTGTATGTCAACATCAGTGTCACCGTTTGATGTCAAGCGACCTACGTAGAGACAAAGGTGAACGTAATGTGTTCTACCTTAGCTGGGAATTGTCAGATGTATACTTGCTTCCCAATATAGAGGGATTCCTGGTGGTAGCCACAGCCGTGCGAGATCCACATGTTAATGTGGATGTGTAGAGAATCGAAAGGCATTCTCAATTTAATGATGTTGGCTTGCAATAGTACATCATGTTGGTGAATGTCCAATCTCCTGGCATCAGCCTACAGCCTCTTCATTCAGAAGCAGTCAGCCAGAAACGTTGTCGTCGTACGGACACTTAGAGAGAAAAGTTTGCATCTCGGATAAATGTTGTCGTCTTGATACATGGTTCGAAACATTACCCCCTGACCTCGCTGCACTACCGCTCAAACACATCAAAATAACCCGTGTATACTGATAGCAATAACCTAATGGTAACATCAGACAGCAGACCATCAGGGAGATGGGGAAACAGTTCCGATGTCTGAACGGATCAGAGTGAACCCTCCAGTACACGGTCTACTACGACGTCCTGTACAATCTTTCCATGTAAGGAACATACTGACTTCCATTCTTCCTGAAAGGAAAAATAGCAGTAGATACATTACGTTATAATCCACCTGTCAATATATTATCCATTGACTTTGTCTTTCTAAATCCATTTGCAGACACCAACTTCTTTCGAAAATTTAATGTCCTACTTATCCCAATGTCGTCGACAAATGTAGTTATATTACATTTGTTCAACTCCTTCAAATCATTGATGTAGTTTGCAAAAAGTTGATAACCCATCGTAGGTCACTATGTGACTTCAATAGTTACGGATGGCAAACTGAACAAGACTGATTTATCCTGAGTACCTGATGCCTGTTTGATAGCCAGTCCTTCTCTATTTCTGTTCAGCACACTTGAAGTGCTGAATAAGAACGGGGAGCAGCAGTCAGCAATTCAACCCCTCGAGCCTGCTCCAACATTGAATATCGTCATGGCTGATGTAATCTCGGCCTCAGTCCCATCTTCCTTCCCGGGGCCATAGTGCTTCATTTACTCAGTGCCGCAGTGAATTACAAAAAGTGGCAATCTTTTGAGAGCAGTAAGTTCTCTGCAACCCTGTTATAAATCTGCTTCTCCTGAATCTAAAACTATTATATCTTGTTCTAGATTGGCCTACAAAAAAGAAAATCCACTCTACATTGCCAAACACCTTTAGTAGCCTTAGACACTTCATTGAGTTTTTCTGTCATTTTTTCTAAACTCAGGAGAGTATAGGCCTGAACTGTTCAATCGCTCTTCATACAACAAACTCCTCATCTTGGCAATCAATGCAGTGACCCGCTTCTGAACTGCCTCCAAATCAACCAAGTCTCTTTTCCAGCCAGGGCACCAAAATTATACACAGTTCTCCAAATGCAATCTCGTAAATAACTTGTGTAGTCACAAAAACGCTTTCCTACTTTTACGCTCTTTTCGAAATGAACGGTGATGTTGCATTTGTTTTTCTCATGACCTGCTGAACCTGCGTGCGAAATGTACGAGGAAACCCAAATGCATCTGCATCTAAGCACTCTGAAGTTGCTGTCGTTTTACACAACAAATTGTCTCTCTATTGCTCTGACCAAAATTAATAAGCTCATACTTACCCTTGTCACATTTCATTTCATTGTTGGCCGTTTCAACAACATATCCACAGGCATTTATAATTTTCTCCTATATTTATTGCAACATTATTTCCTAACTGTATTAACGCAATTTGCAAATTTTACTGCAGTTTTCTACGCGACGTAATTTGCCAACAGTTGGGGAATAAGTCTGATATCTATCGCTCCCCAAAATTTTGCCTCTCTGCATTCGGTCGTTCATCATCCCTCTATCCAAACGAATAAAGTTAGTCCTAACCTCATGCAAGCTTATTTTACGAATAAACTTTTCTGCAGCACCTTATTCAATGTCTTCTGGAAGTCCACATATATTACATTTCCAGTGTCCTCATTACCCACCTTTTTCTCTACATTTTTTTTAAGGAGCACAATCAAATAATTCAAGACGGTTTATTCTTCATAAAACCATGCTGACTTGGATGGATTGTGCTTTAACTTTACAAATCTCCTGTTGTAAATTCTTGATAATGCTTTGAATAATCTACCTTAGTTCTGCATAGCTTCCTCACTACTTTTACTCCCAAGTGAACAGAGCTATTCGAACTTCTTCCTTTTCTATAACATTTACGTTCAATTTACGTCTCTCCGAGTTAAGGCTGTAAAAAAACCTGTTCTGACTTCTATAAGGGGTCTGACTGAAAGAATGAGCTAATTTTATTCCTGGTTTATACAGTGGATGGAATAAATGTAATCGTGGTGTTCACAAATAATAAGCTCAATGCCCTGAATGCCCTGCTCCTGTTCCTTAGTAAGAGGCTCAATGTGCAGTTATCCTCCTCCTATTTATGTTTCAGAGGCTTTGATGGATTATAGAGTTTTAATGTTGCTGTGAAACGGTTTGACTGTTAAAGTCTGTCCTCATATTTCAGAATAACAGGCTTGGGATTTTGAATGGTCGCGTCCTGCTTCCGTCAAATGGGATTGAACGAGTAATAGATCCTTAGTTCTTACACAACACACACGTGTAAGAACCACCTTGTTTCTCATAAACAAATCTGAAATAGTATTGTTTCCTCCTCCAATTCCTGTGTGACTTGATCGATGGTCGGAATGTAATAACCGTCAGTTACTTTGGCCTCTCCCATTTCCTTTTTCTCTGGCGAGGATACTGAATGAATGCTGTTGTTTCTCTATACGAAACCGGTCCTGCATCCACTCCCTCTGGCTTTTTTGTTATAGGCTTAAGGGTCTCATTAGCTACCTGCTGTATAAGACTCCAAGGGGCTGAATAGTCTCATCATGTGAAGGTGTAACAGATTCGAAGGTCTGAATGTACTACTATTTTTCCTGTGTAACAGGCTGGAGATGCAGAATTCATTCCTCTATCATCTGCCCACATCCCACAAATTAATAATAAAATATACATGCCTCGTCTCTTGTGTCTTCTGCTGTTCCAAATTTTAAAAGAAATGTGTCACATGCTATTTACTCTCGTGGCTCTCATAGACAGCTTGTTACCTATGCTGGAGATTTTTTTTTCAAAAACATAAATGGACAAAATGTACCTTTATTAGCGACAGTATCGTCAGTCTTGCTTTCTGTTATTGGAACGTTGGTGGTTATTTTGCTGTTGGTCATGGGTGCAATGTTCCATCATTGAGAGGAGAGAGCTTGGCGAAGCAATTTCTGTGTAAAGTTTGGGCACTCATTTAAACACTTAACCTATGTATGCAACATAACAAACATCTGTAGGAAACGTTACAATGTGGAAAGTCTAACAGGGAGCAGGGGGATACATTTATCTCGCCTGGAATTTCCAAGTGCATATACCTATGTACACCATAGCATTGAAGGGTACTCGAGTTGCACCTGTACAGCATTTTCCAAGGGCAGAGTGTAACATCACAAAATAAGACTGAGGAATACAAGCGCATATGACACTTTGAAATTATAACACCAGTAAATATGATTCTGACCTATTATATTCACATGAACCATTAACCCTTCCTCATCAGCAAATAGAATTTAACACACAGAAAACCTAAAACAAACTGTCTTGTACGCCGTCGCCATTGAAACCACAGATCCACACATTCAAATTCACCCAATTCCCCTGTGTCCACTTACCCCCACTGCTCCATTCGCCCATTATCAGATTACTCATTGACCTACACTGTCCCGTTCAACAACTACCATTATGTTCACTGAGTAAGAACACGCAACATAGATCACAGAACATAGAATATAGAACAAATTATATTTTCTTGGCAGTGTGAAGGAACAGAGGGTTCTGGGTGTGCAAGTATATAGATCCCGCAAAGTTGCCACCCAAGTGGATAGGGTGGTTAAGAAAGCATATGGTGTTTTGGCTATCAATAATGGGGGATCGAGTTTAAGAGCTGCGAGGTTTTGCTGCAGCTCTACAAGTCCTTATTGAGACCACATTTGAAATATTGTGTCCAGTTCTGGTCACCCCACTATAGGAAAGATGCCGAGATTTTGGAGATGGTACAAAGAAGTGTTACCAGGACGCGGCCTGGACTGGAGGGCTTGCCTTTTGAAGAAATGTTGAATAAGCTCAGACTTTTCTCTCTGGAGAGAAGGAGAAAGAGAGGAACCTGATCGGGGAGTACAAAATAATGAGATGGATAGATAGAGTCAATAGCCAGAGACTTTTCCCCGGGGCAGGATTGACTGGTACGAGAAGTCATAGTTGAAGATATTAAGAGGATTGCAGAAAGGAAACATCAGAGGTAGGTTCTTTACGCAGAGAGTTATGAATGCATGTAATGCGTTGCCAGCAGAGCTGGTGGAAGTGAAGTCATTGGGGACCTTTAAGCTGCTGCTGGAAATTGACATGGATAGCAGTTAATTGAGGGGTGCCTAGGTTAACTTGCTATATTTTACTTTAGGATTAAGTATCGGCACAAAATCGTGTGCCTAAGGGCTTGTTCTGTGCTGTATGTTTCTACGTTCTATAATGCAGTACTGCACAATTCAGGCACTTCGGCTCTTGAACTTGTACCTACTATTTATCCTCGTCTGAGATCAATCTAACTTATATGCCCTTCATTTGCCTATCCAACTGTCGCTGAAATACCCTACGGTACCACTGCTGACAGTGTATACCACGCACCCATCACTCTCTCTGTAAAGGCCGACTTCTGACATCTCCCTTGAACCTTTCTCACTAAAATTTTGTCCCATAGTCAGAGCTTTTCTGCCCTGGGAGAAAGTTTCTGGCTATCCACGTGCATATGGCTCTCATCGTCTTGCACACTTCTGTCAATTAACTCTCACCCCTCTTTACTCCAATAAGAAAAACCCGAGCTCCCTCAACCTTTCTTCTTAAGACATACGCTCCAGTTTAGGAAGCATTCTCGTAAATCTCTTTTGCACCCTCTCTAAATTTTCCATATCCTTCCTAAAATGAGGCGAACAGAACTGAACACAAGAACTAAGTGTGTCTAATTCCGGGTTTAAAAAGTTGCAGCATACCTCACGGCTCATAAACCCAATCACCCTGCTGGCTAAAGCCAACACACCATACTCCTTCTTACAACCCAATCACCTTGGCTGGCAACACTGTACGGTTCATCTATTACTCCTGCATGGACTGACCTACACTGTCTCGTTCATCCATCACCACTGAGCAACACTGAACCGTTCACAACCAGTACTCTCTCATCTACACTGCCTTATTGATCCCTCATCTGCTAATCGATACTGTCCCGACCATCCATTACCTCTGCACCGTAGCGTTGAACTATCACTTATGATCTTATTTAACGTCAATCCTGACCTTTACTGTTCTCTTCAGTCATCACTTCTCTTCTCACAGACCAAACTGTCCCATTCAACCATCACCCCATACTCATTTATCTGCGCAGTACCATTCCCCCATCACACCTTTTCTCATTGACCTACACAGTCCTGTTCACGCATGACCACCGTACTCACTAACCTATGCTGTCCCATTCACCTATCACTACTTTACTTAGTAACTTATACTGTTACGCTGAACCATCGTTCCTCTACGAATTGACCTGCTCTGTCAAGTTCACCTGTCAATACTATACTCAATTACCTAGACTGCTTCGTTCACCTACTACCCGTTTATACCCTGACATACGCTTTCACGTTCATTCATAACCCATTTAGTCACTTACCTACACTGTGCCATTCACTCATCGCCATTGCAACCACTGAACAACGCTGTCCAGTGCGCACATCACCTCCGTACACACTGATAGCCAATGTCCTGTTCATCAATCACACCTATGTTCACTGGTATACACAGTACCTCTGTCTCCACTGACCTGCACACGCCCGTTCGCCATTCACCTATCACCCATGTCGTCACTGACCTGCACTTCCGAAGCCTACCCATCATCCAAGAAATCACTGAACTATACTGTCTCGTTCAACCAACAACACTTTATTCACTCATCTCCACTGTCCAATTCAACCATCAAAGGCTCTACTCACTGATCCGCAATGTCCAGTTTCCCATGTGGCCGCTACTCCCTGATTTACACTGTCCCATTCAACCTTCGCCCCATTCTTGCTGAACTGCACTGTCCATTTTCCCATCCCGCATCTCTTCACTGAATTACAGTATGTCATTCACCAGTCAACAATGCACTAACGTATTTAAACTGTCGCGTTCACCAATCACACTTTTACCCTCGAACAAAGCTGTTCCATCCACCCAGCATCCCTGTTCCCTAAACAGTTTAACCATCACCCATGTGCCTCCTCACCTACACTCTCCTGTTCACGCATTTCCCGGTACTTACTGACATACACTGTACTGTTCATGCATTACGTTTGTTCTCACGGACCTCTACAGTCTCGGTCAACCTTGATCTCTTTTATCACTGACCAACACTTTCCCGTCCATCCCTCACTTCTTTACTTACTGAGCAGTACTTTCCCATTCACCCACTATCCCTGCACTCACTCACTTGCACATTCCGTTCACCCACACACTGACAAAACTGTCCCATTCCCCCAAAAGCCCTGTACTCACTGTCTACACTGTAACGTTTACCCATGTCAACCACACTCAGTGGCCTACACTGTTCCGTCGATCTATCACACTTTACACACTGGACTGCACTGTCACCTTCAACCATCAATCCATGTAAACATCGACCTGCACTGTCAAGTTCTCCCATCAAGCCTGTACACATTGACCTACACAGTCGCACGTCACCTGAACTCACTCAACAAGATCATCGCGTTCAAACCTCACCACAAAAATCACTCATCTCCATTGTCCCATTCACCCATATCGCCTGTATTCATTGAGCTACACTGTCCCTTCTCCCATCCTGTACTCATTAACTGAAACGATCTATTTCACCCACCATCATTGTAAACACTCTTTAAACTGACCCATCCATTCATCACCACCGTGCCTATTGCCATGTATGGTACCGTTCATGCATCAGCACTGTACTCAGTCACACATAACATTCTGTTCGCCCTTCACCCCCTTCGCACTTGCCTACAAAGTACCATCCATTACCCGTGTCCTAAAAGACGGACATTTCCCCGTTCATCCATTAATCGTGTATATACTTTCTTGCACGATCCCATTTAACAGTCACCTATGTAATCAATGACCTGCATTTTTCCATTCACCAAACAACCCTGTGCTCATTGGCATACACCGTACTATTCATGCACCACCTCTATATTCACCGACGTATACATTCCCGTCCATCCATCTCTCCTGTACTCACGTGTCTGCATTTTCCCATTGACCCATCACCCATGTAATCACGAAGCAATTCTGTCCCGTGCACCCGTCACAAAAGCATTCAATGTCTATTCTGCCCCGTTCATGCAACACCACTGTATTCACTGACCAAGGCTGTTCTTTTTTGCTGATCATTCCAGGCTCACTGTCCCATTTTACTGTCCCATTTACGCATTCACTCAACACACCTCTGTTCATGGGCCTAAACTGACGCATTCCCACTTCACTCCTGTACTCACGAACCTGCACTGCCCTGATCCTCAATCTTTCTGGACTCACTGATATATACTATGCCATTCCCGATCACTGTTGTACAAATAACCTAAATTGCCGCGTGCACCCATTATCCTGTAACACACTCATCGACACTGTTCTGTTCTCCCTTTAACCGGGATTTAATCAACTCCAATGATCCAGTAAAGCACCATCACTTTAACCCCTCACCTGCATTGTCCCACACATCTGTACTGTCTGGCCTATAATGCTGCATTCATCCGTCACGGGTAAAAATATTCACCGACAATGTCTAGTTTACCCATTCCCCCCTGAACTCACTGATCTGCACTGTCCGTTTCACCCATCAATGTTGTGACGTTGACCTGCAGTGTCATTTTTAAGAATCACCCATCTGAGTTGCGATATATACTGTCCCATTCAGCCATCACCCCTGTACCCTCACTGACACACACTGGCCAGATCACCTATCCCTCCTTTATTCACTAACTTACCGTGCAGCGTTTAAACATCAGCGATGCACCATCTGACATACACTGCCCATTCACTCATGACCAGCGTATACATTGAAATAGGAGAAAGTGAGGACTGCAGGTGCTGGAGATCAGAGTCGAGACCGCAGTCCTGGAAAAGCACAGCCAGTCTTGCAGAATTCGAGGAGTAGGAAAATCGGCGTTTCGGGCACAAACCCTTCATGCCCGAAACGTCACGTCTCCTGCCTATCTTTTCATCTGCATTGTCACGTTCCTCCATCACCTCTGCACCCACTCATCTACACTGTCCCGTTCGCCTAACACCCGTGTATCCCATGACCTGTGCTGTCACTTTCACTCATAGAACTACTTTCACGAACCTACATTATCCCAATCACCCATCGTCCACCTCATCACTAACCAACATTAACCCGTGCAGCCATCACCCCTACACTCACTGACCTGCACTTTAGAATTCACTCATCAAACTTGTACTGACTGACTTACAGTGCCCGTGAAGTCACTGAACTACTCTGTTTCGTTTAGCCAAAATCACTGTAATCAATTACCTACATTATCCCTTTCACCCAGCATCCCTCCAATCACTGAGCTACACTGCCCTGTTTTCCATCTCGCCTGTACTCACTGATATGCACAAAGTCACTTCTCTCATCTCGTCTATTGACGTACCTACACTATATCAATCACCTATCACCACGCCACTCAATCATTTAAAGTGATCCTTCATGCATCACCACTGTACTCACTCACCTATACTGTCCCATTCATCCATCACCCCTGTAAGTAATGGCCTTCACTGCCCAATTGTCCCATAATCAGTGTACTAACAGGCCAACACTGGTCCCACTCACCCATCACTTCTCTACTGACTGATGTGCGCTGTCCCATTTACAAATCACCTTCATACTAATTGACCCATACTGTCCCGTTCGCCCATCACGTGTGTATTACTTCAGACGTACTGTCCCGTTTACCAATCACCCCTGGCGTCATGGACATACACTGTAGCGTTCACGCAACACCTCTATACTCACTGACCTATATCTTCCCCTTCGCCCTTCATCTCTGTATTCACTGGTCTACATTGTCACATTCACCCATAACCTGTGTATTCACTGACCAACATTGTCCCGTGCAACCGTCACCCTGTAGTCACTGACTTGTTTTTCCTAGTCACTTATCACTGATGTGCGTACTGAATACCGTTAACGCAATATTCCTGTGCCTACTGACAAATACTGGCACTTTTATCCATCATTCCAGGCTCACTGATTTATACTGTCCTATTAAGGCATCAGTCCTTTATTCACTGATCTACGCAATCCCATTCACCCTTCCAACCCCTATATGATATGCACTCTGCTGTTCAAACTGCTGCTCACTGACCTGAACTGACCGGTGCACGCATCACCACTTGTACTCATGCATATATACTGCCCTTTTCAAACATCACCCCTGTATTCACTAATCTACATCAGCCTATTCAGCCTTTAACCCACACTCACCGACGTGCATTGTCTCGTTCAACCATCACCCAAGTACTCACTGAGATGCTCGCTCTCGTGCACTCATCATCACTGTAACCACTGACCTTCATCATTCCAATCACCCATTATTCCTCTACTCTCTGACGTACTGATCATTTCAACAGTTCAAATCTGTACTCCAAAACTGCACTGAACTATTAACCGATTACTCTGGACGCATGGAGATATGCGGTCTCGTTGCTTAGTCACCCCTGTAATCAATGAACTACATGGTGCCCAGTACCTTTAAATTTGTACTCATTGACCCGTACTGTCTCGTTCATCTATCACTCTCTGTACTTACTGACAATCATTGTCCCGTGCACACATCACTTCTGTGTTCACTGAACTACATTGTCGCTTTCTGCAATCATGTTAACTCACTGATCCACAGCATGCTGTTCACCCGTCACCACTGTACTCATTGCTCTCTCCTGTCTCGTTCACAAATCCTCACGATACCCACTGACCTAGACAGCAGCGTTCACTCCTCACCTGTTTGCACACTGATCCACACTTTACCGTTCTGCCACCAGCACTTTACTCACTGACTTGCAATGTCCCATTCACCCAACAAACCTACAGGTGCTGACCTACGCGGTCCTGTTCATTGATTACTCCTGTAATCAGTGTCTGACGCTAAGGCTTATTCAATTTCTAGTATTGTTGTTTGGGTCATAATACGTCATTTGTGTTCGACTGTCAGATAGACCTGCTACTGCACTATTCCATACCTGTACAAGTAATCACTCAGTTGAAGAAGTTTCTCTCTTAAGTAATATGTTGCAGATTTCCTCCACGGGATATTCAGCATGGAGACAGGTCATATTTTCGCTCGGCGAATGCTGCTGTTAATGTTCCACAAGATCTTCCGCTCGCACACATCACCTGAAACTATCAACATTTCCAATTCGCGCATCGTTCAGGCACTTGCTAAGTTACCCTGTCCAATATAAAGAATTTCTTACAGAATAGAAGAATGCTATTCGGCCCAGTGCCCATAATCATTTCCGAGCCCTGATCCCCCTTAAGCTACTTCTCTGCAATACCCGGAATATTGTCCCCATTAAATTCAATCGAACGACAAGCAAATTTACATTGTTTCGTATACTTTATGAATTTCATTGCCACAGCCTCAGTGTTGCATTTACTATCCCCTTTCTCATACTTTTCCAATGTGCCTGAAGTTAGATTATTGACCAGCTCTATTCTCCCTCTCTTTTACTTGTTCTGGAAACATTAAAAACCTCTCTTATGCCCTACCACTTCAACTGATTTACAGTCAATGTGAGCACTCTATTTATCCCTTCGAAACCCGGCTTTTGCCCGAAACGTCGATTTCGATGCTCCTTGGATGCTGCCTGAACTGCTGTGCTCTTCCAGCACCACTAATCCAGAATCTGATTTCCAGCACCTGCAGTCATTGTTTTTACCTACTCTATTCAACCCATCTATTCGGTCCTTGATCGGAAATCTATTCAGCTGGAGCCGATCCGAACGGATCGGTTCCTTCGTTTCCCAGAACAGTTACCTGTGCATCATGAAATGGAGTGCACTTTCTTGCACCACTCCTTTAGTGACACATTTACTTCTCAAACTGTCTATTATCCGTGCTAATTTTCCCATGGTTTGGGTAATACTTCAGTGACTGTACCACCTGAGCTCATATTGTTTAATTATTTTCGTTAATTCTGCTATCCTCGACACACCACCACACATTCTGGCTTTATTTTAACGAGGCAAGGAATAGATGCTGTCTTTGGTTAAAGAAAATAAAGTGAGTCAAATGAAAATAATTGAATCTATTAATGGCAAGTGAATCTTGATTCCCATAAAATGAGCATGTACTTTTGATACACTCTTAAAATAAATGGGATGGAATGTACCGTTTGTAGAATCTGTCATCGTGTACATGGTTCCCAGTCATCTGCTGACGAAATCCGCTGTCAACAGTGATGGCGTGTCGCCTACTCAGTGACAGGCACCAATTGATTGAATGACGGAAGATTCCTGTTACAAGGAGCTCAGGATAGCATCAGATCAGTCACGAACTCATTGAGAGGTGAAGCAGTTTTGAACGACTGAATGCCTCATTCTCTTGAGTTGTCTGTCCCTGTGTTTTTCAAAAGTAAAAATAATCTGCCCATCCACTTGTGCCGTATATTTCCTTTTCCTGATCCTGGTAAAATTATATGGAACATTCTTCAAACAACATTGTTTATTAACGGCTGGGACGACAGTTAATTGAGCAAAACACAAGATCCCAAGGGAAGCGACCCCGTTGCAGTAAGAATGAGATGCTGTTTCGAAATCCCGTCAGACAATGAAAGGGATGAATATGGTTCTCCTTCGTTTAAATTTCATCATGGCCAGTTTATTCTGGAAGACAAAAATTTCCAATCTCTGCTTGTCTTCAAAGAACCAACAGAGATTCCTTCCCGGACGGCAATGTTTTCACGCACTGAATTCAGAACTGTAAAGATGTGAGCAGTAACGTCTCTCGAGTCATAGAGTGCGTGGGAAGGATCCAGAAAGTATGAGCTTTTGTACAGAGTCGTCTATGTGGTTCAGGAGAGATATTTCTTGTGTTTTACGACACATTTGTGTAAGTAATTCAGATCTAACCATTTGTTATTTTAGCTCCAATTTTTCAATTACGCTCGGCATACATTAACTCAGTTGAAAATGTCACTTGGAATTAAATCAAAATGTAACTTTGTCTCCAAAGTGATGCATAGTTTCTTTGTTTACCTCCCTCACAGTTAATGTCGTGACAATCTACGTCCTACTTTATAAAGATTGTGGATTGTCTCCATGTGTTTGTCGTTACCTCATGGCTATGGCAATGGCGGATCTACTGGTCATTACCCTCGATCTAATATTGAGACACATTCCCACTTTTTATCGGGAAGAGTTTTATTTCCTGAAGTCCATCCCCGTGTGTAATATACACGCTGTCCTGCTTTATGCAGCGACTGATTGTTCTGTCTGGTTCACCGTCAGTTTCATCTTCGATCGACTTGTGGCCATTTGTTGTAGGAAATTGAAAAGTCAATATTGCACTGAGAAAACGGCAGCTGTGGTCCTCGGAACAATGACTGTGCTGAGCTGTTTAAAGAATATTTTCTGGTTTTTTATGTTCACAACTCAGTATCGTCTGATGAATGACCCCTGGTTTTGTGAGGTAACAAACGAGGTTAAATACTCTACGGTGTGGGTCACAGTTGAGTTCCTCCATTTCATCCTGAATCCAGCTCTACCATTTCTCGTGATATTGCTGCTCAATATTTTCACAGTCAGACATATTTTAGTGATCAGTAGAGTCCGCAGGAGAGTACGGGCTCACACCCATGGGGATGCTCAGTGTGATACAGAAATGCGAAATCGAAAAAAGACCATCATTTTACTGTTCCTGATCTCAGCCAATTTCATCCTATTGTGGTCACTGTTGATGCTATTTTCCATATGGATCCGGATGTATAATATTGGGTTTCGGTCTGTGTACCTAGATTGGTTTGTGCAGGAATTGGGCTTCGTGCTGCAACTCCTCAGTTGCTGCACAAACTCTGCGATATATGTCGTGACGCAGACTATGTTCAGACAGGAGCTGAAAAAAGTGCTGAAATATCCCTTTATCAAAATTTATCATGCAGTCAAATTGAATATTTAAGCAATCCAGCCATCCAGGATTTCCTCATTTCAATCCCAATGTTACGGCAGTGAAACAGTCTGTCACCATGGTAAAAGAATGAGTGTACTGATGTGTTCAAACTTACCCCACAGGGTGTTGCAGGGACATATTTCAATGTTTCTATTAACTCAGGGTCCAGTGAGAGAAGACAACATTCAGCTGGCTGTATCTACAACTTAAATCTGCAAATAATATTCTATTTTCATTAAAACATTTAAAACAGCAGAGTGAAATATATTGTTGCTTGTCTTCGTGTTGAAGAAGCTAAACTGGAGAGATGGTTTGCAGATGTCGTGTTGGATTGGGGTCTTCAAAGTTAAAAATCACACAAAACCAGATTATAGTCCAACAGGCTGAATTTGAAGCACTGGTTTTTGGAGTGCAGCTCCTTCATCAGATGGTTGTCCTTCATCAGGTTGGCAACGACCTGATGAAGGAGCGGCACTCTGAAAGCTATTGCTTCCAATTAAACCTGTTGGACTATAACCTGGTGTTGTGTGATTTTTTACCTAGAGAGAAACTGACTCGACTCCAGGTCCTGATCCTCAGGGGAGGGGACGTGACTGAGCTCAGGCGCTGGGTTTAAGTCACTCGCTTCTTGCTTTTACGCCTGGGTCACCCACTGCGACTTGGTTTCGGCCGAAGTTATTTTTGTCTCACGTTTCCTCTCCCTCTATATCTCCCTCCCACTCTCACAACATAACCGACTCTATCTTCCACCTCTTTCTCATTATATTTCACTGTTCCTCTCTCACCCATTCTCATTGTCTCTTTCCCTCTCTCTCTCTCTCTCTTGCATTCCGTGCCAAAGTCCCAGTCTCCCCTTCTCCAGGATTCATAATGTCCTCCATATCGCTGTTTCGCAGATCCTTTCTCATCTTGCGGGAAGAACAGATTGAGTATGGGACAAATGGGGTTCGATTAGTCATCAAACTTGGTGTGTCTCACTGGTCATTATAAAAGGAATAGAATGGTATTGAGTCTCCAGACGATTGCTGAGTGAAAATTTTGGAGGTAGGTCCACACGCTTGGGGATCAGAGTGGGTGTTGGACTGCAGGCCGTTTTTCAGGGAACAGTGTGTTTTGGACTGCAGGCTTTCCATAGGGAACAGATTGAGTTTTGGGTTGAAGTTTTTTTTTGTTATTGCAACAGGGTATTGGGCTTCAACCCGCAGATGGGGAACAGAGTAAGTTTTAGGCTGTAGGTTGTTGTTAGCGGAACTGAGTGGGTACTGGTCTTCAGCCAACAGGAAGTTTAACAGAGTTAGTTTTGGGCTGCAGACTGTTGCTAGGACAACATGGTGGTTCGGAAGCTTAGCTTTTAAGCGTTTCTTGGTGAATACAGTGTCGGTGGGATCACGGTCTGCTGCTAGGGAATTTGTGAGGCAGGTGGGTTCACGGGTGTTGCTGTGCAATAATTTCTGAGTGTGGGCATAGGCCGTTACTATGCGATTAGAGTGGGCAACTGGTGTTGCTGCGGAGCAGTGTGCCAAGTAGTTTCAGAAGCATTTTGGGGGACTAGTGCAATGGTGGGGCCACATACCATTATTGGAGAACACAGTGTTTGCGGGTTTAAAGTCTATTGTGAAAGGAGCAGACTACGAGTGGTGCAGCAAACCATTGATTGAGGGAAAATAAAACAAATGGAGTGGACCAGACACTGCTTTTCGGCAAGCAGAATGGGGACATGTCTGCTTGGCAAACTGAGATGTTTTTGACCACTGACCATCACAAAGATAAAAGCGAGTGTATTGAAGCACATGGCGTTTGTGCAGAATAAAGTGATTTGGTGCACAGGCCATTGTGCAGGAACAAATCGGGTGTGAGATCACTGGTTGTTGCGACCAGTACAGAGGGGAAATGTCACAGACCTTTTCTATGGAAGCACTGCGTTTGTGGGAAAACTGTTTGCAATGGGGGAAGTGACTATGAAAACATCCACAGCCCGTTGCAAGCGAACAGATGACGTTGAGTCCGTTGTGTGTTGCTCGAGCAAGAAAATGTGGTGGTTCCACAGCCTGTTGCCAAAGGAGCAAAGGGTGTGGGGACTTCAGTGGTTGTTAGGGGAAGACAGGGCGTTTTGGGTGAAGTACTTCCACAGAGAACACAACTCACAGAATGTTCGACAAACATAGCTGATGAAGTAATGCTGTCGAGGACGAGTTTTGCTGTCCTCAGTCAATAACCTCATATGTACAGAAATGTGAGGCTTTGTTCCTTCATTGTAATCTTGAAAGCGTTTCTGAGAACTGTTTGATTTTCTTTTTTAAGCAGTTAAGCTTTGTTCTAGATCCAGAAACAGCAATATGTCATTCCATCGACCGATAACAGCAATTCCCATTTTTGTCTCGAAAACGTCCAATACCACCGACCATTCAGGGATTACAACACTGCGTTGGTATCATTTCACTCCCTGGTTATTGAAACCTTGTTTTGTGTCGCCATAATTCTACTGAATGCACGCTGTACTCAAATGAACATGAAATCCCAACTCCCCTTCTTTGCTTATAAGTACAATGAAAGTGCTCAGTTGGCATGAAAGAGCTGCCATTAACTATCCTAATGTTGCTGACTGACTGACAGCTTCAGAATTATTTCTCCTGCACTAAATAGTAAAACACATCTCAGAGGTCGTACCTCAGGCTATCGCAGGAAAAAAAAACACAACGCGATGTGAATCAATTCTGTGGGAATATTAGATTGAGGAGGGGCAATACGAACGAAATGTGAAAGTATTAAACTGGGCTCAGGAACAGCGAAGGTTCCAGTTTGCCTTTGGAATTCTGTCATCACGGTGGGTGTGGAAATTTGTTGGTGCAAATGTGAGAAACTACTTTCATTCATACATACCTGCACCGTAAGAAATCTTACTTGGATGTCAAATGCAGGATATGGATGTCCGAGCAAATATGATTTGCAAACTTCGATTGATTCAGTTATAATTTCGGGAATCTGTCTAAATCTACTGACCCTATAGAATTCAATGTTTCAGCAGTGGCTTCCTAAGTTTTTTAACTTCAAACAGGCAGAGGGATAAGACAGACCAAAAGGTGACATGTCATTTCAAACGCAGAATTGCACGTATGACGACTCATTCAGAAAATAACTTGCAGTTTAATTTTTGAAGTCAAACTTGTTTTAAATCTAAAATAGTAATTTAATACAGAAAACGCTGACGCATTGCAAACTGCCTGGATTTTAACAATATGATCAAACGGATTTGTATTTAAAGAAAGCTTCTTGAAAAATAGACCAATGTGAAGGCTCGTGGGTGACTGTGAGGGTTTGCGAACAACTGTGAAAAAGTGAGAGCGCGGATTTGAGGGTGAGGTTGACCGATCCAGTTAACTGTAAGTGAGTGACTGTGCTTGTGAAGGAGAGAGTGTGACATTGAGGGGGTCAGTGTGATGATGTGAGAGTGAGTGTGACGGTGAGGGAGTCATTGGGGTAAGGGAGCGCTTGTGACGGAGAGTGAGTTGCTGTGACGGTGAGGAGGACCTTGTGATGGTGAGTGATTGAGTGTGACTGTGAGAGAGTCAGTGTGACAGTGAGAGAGACTCTAAGATAGTGAACCAGTGAATATGGACATTTGCAAGTCAGTATGACAGTGAGAGAATGTGTGAGACAGTGAGGGTTTCTGGGTGACTGTGGTGAATGCATTGTGATGGTGAGGGAGTGAGTGCGAATCTGAACGAGTCAGGGGAACGTTGTGAGTGTTTCAGTAGGATGGTGTGATGCTGAGGGAGTGAGCGGTATGGTGGGGGAGAGAGAGTGATGATAGGGCGTAAGTGTGACAACAAAGAATTCAGTTTAATGGCGAAGGAGTCAGTGCGATTGTATAGAAATGAGTGTGATGGTACTGGAGCGAGAGTATTGGAGAGGGAGTCTGGTTGACGTTAAGTGAATGAGCGTGAAAGGGTGTGAGTCAGTGTGACGGGGCAAGAACTAAAGATTGTGGTGACGAGGCATTCAATGTGGCTGTGAGGGAGTGAATGTGACAGCAGGCGGGCGGGAGTAACAGTAAGCGAGTGAGATTTTGACGGTGCACAAGTCAGTGTGGTTATCAGCGAATCAGTGTAGCGGGCAGTGAGTGAATATGAGTTGCGAGAGTCAGTGTGACTGCGAGACCGACAGCGTAATGAAAAGAAGTAGGTTTGTCGCTAAGAGAGTGAATGTGGCATTGAAAGAATGAGTGCAATAGTAAGCGAGTTGATGTGACGGTCAGCGGAAAGGTGTGATGGTGAGACAGATCATGTGATACTGACGGACTAAGTGGGAAAGTTGGGAACAGCTGGCAAAGAGTAACAGTGTCAGTGGGTTAGTGAATACGACAGTGCAGGAGTGGCAGTCGAGGAGTAATTGAGGTAGTGAGGGATTGAGCGTTTTGTGTGTGATTTATTGTAAGGGTGAGGTAGTGAGTGTGGTGATAGCAGAGTCAGTGTGACGATGAGCAAGTCAGTGTGACGTTGAGGGCTTAAGTGCGACGGTGAAAAAGTGAGTGTGAGATCGAGGGACTGAATGTCATAGTGGGGGCGTGACTGTCATAGAATAAATGCGGGAGTAGGGGAGAGAGTTGGTGTGATGGTGAAAGAGTCAGTGTGCAGGTGAGCAAGTCAGCGTGATGGTGGAAGACTGAGTTTGGCAGTAGTACTGTGAATACGGGGTGAGACAATCGTGTGATGGTGAGAGAGTCAGTGTGATGGAGAGGGAGTTAGAATGACAATGAGTGATTCAGTGTAACGGTGAACACTCACGAAGACTGTGTGGGAGTGAATAAGACGGCAAGGGATCAGTGTGATGGTAAGGGTTTCAATCTGCAACTGAGAGAGAGCGTGTGACTGTTACCGTGTCAGTGTGATGGTGAGTGGGCGAGTGTGACAGTGAACATTCAGTATGCGGGTGTGGGAATGAATATGACGGTCAGGACGTTCGTACAACGGTGAGGCTGTCCGTATGGCAGTTAGCATATCATGTGTGATGGAGAAACAGTCGTTATGCTAATGGGTCAGTCTGTGTGATGGTGAGGGCGTGAATGCAAGATTGAAGGATTGAGTGTTCCAGTGTGATGGCGACTATAACAATGAGGGAGTGCGAGTGATGGTAATCTTTTCAGTATGATGGTGAGCCACTGAGTAAGACATTGAACGTTTGAGTGTGTCGGTAAGAGAGTAAGTGTGACGGTGAGGATTTCAATGTGACAATGATGGAGTCCATACGTTGGTGAGGCTTTTGGTGTTATGATGAGGTGTCAGCTCGGCAGTGACTGTTTCAGCTTGCCGATGAGCTATTCAGTGTGATGATGAGGGAGTCAGTGTGACGGTGAGGAAGTGACTGTGACAATTAGCGGATCAGTGCGATAGTGAGACAGTCAGAGTGACTGTGAGCGAGTCAGTGGGAGGGTGATCATTTGAGTGGGGCGGTAGGGAGTTCAATGTAACAGTGAGGGAGCGAATACGATGTCGAGTGATTCAGTGTGCAGGTGCATGAGTCAGTCTTATGGTGAAAGATTCAGAAAAAATGGTGAGGGAGTCAGTGTGATTGGGAGAGGTTGAGGGTGATGGATGGCCGAGTTAATATGACGGTGTGGCAGTTATTGTGACAGTGTGGGACAAAGTGTGAAGGTGATCGAGTCAATGTGTGCGTGACCGAGTCTGTGTGAACGTGAGGGAGTGTTTGAGATGGAGAGATTTTAGGAGCGGTAATGAGGTCATCAGTGTGACTCTATTTGAGTAATTCTAAAAGTAAAGCAGTCAGAGTGGCGGTCAGCAATTCAGTATGGCGGTGAGGGAATCCGTGTGACACTGAAGGAGCGAATGTGGTGGTGAAAGAGTCAATGTAATGGTGATCGTGCCGTTGTGATGGTAAGCAAACGAATGTGACGTGAAAAGTATAGGTTTGTCAGTGAGAGAGTTACTGTGATGATGAGGACGCCTGTGTGACATGCGCAAGCCAGTGTGAGGGTGAGAGAGTTAGTGTGTTGGTCAGTTGATTAGTCTGACGGTGACGTAGTCAGTATTACGATGATCGAGTCAATGTGAAGGTGAGACCATAAATATCAATGAGTGCTTGACTGTCCTGGAGTAACTGTGATAGTTGGCGAGTGAGTGTGACGTGAACGAATCATTGTAATATCAAGAGAGTCAGTATCATGGTGTGTTAGACAATATGATAGTGAGAGAGTCCAGATAATGTTGTGTAGGTGTGCCGGCGGTGAGAAAATCTGCATAATGGTGCGCCGGAGAGTATGGAGGTGTTGGATACAGTGAAATGGACAGCTAGCGAATGTGACGTTGAGGGAGTGCATGTGATTGTAAGCAAGGCAGTGTGATGGTGAAGTAATCACTGCGATGGTTAGCATTTAAATAAAATAGTGAAGCAAATTGGTACGATTTTAGGGACTTCATGTGATGGTGAGGGAGAGAATGTGACAATAAGGAATTCATTGTGACAATGAAAGATTCACTGTAATGGTGCATGGGGCAGCATGACGGTGAGACAGTCGGTGTGTGGTGAGTGGGAGAGTGTCATGTTGAGGAATTGAGTGAAATGGTAAGTGAGCGGATGTATGAGTGAGTCTGTTCAGGCGAAGGTGAGTGAGTCAGTGTGAATATTAATGAGTCAATGTGAAGGTGAATGAGTTAATTGAAAGGCGAGGTAGTCAGATATGCGGTGAGGAAGTCAGCGTGAAGGTGAGAAAGTTAGACAGACAGTGAGGGAGTCAGTGGGACTGTGAACACGTTTGTCGAACATCTAATGTGTCAGTGTGAAGCTGAGTGAGTCATCGGTCCAGCAAGAGATTGAGTGTGATAGAGAGAGAAGGAGAGCGAGATTTGACGACAGTTGTTTGACAGTGTATATGTATGTCAAAGAGCGAGATGGTGTGATGGTGAGCGAGTCGGAATAACGGTGGAAATGCAGTATGTTGGTGCATCCGAACATAATGGTAAGGGATTCATGGAAATGTTGATCCTTTCAGTGTGACCATAAGCAAATCAATGCGGAAGTGCTGATGTCAGTATTACGCTGAGCGGCTAATTGTTACAGTGATACAGGTAGTGTGATGGTCAGTGGGTCAATGTGTCATGAGGATGTCAGTGTGACAATGAAAGGGTCAGTGTGATTGTGTAGTGTGTCAGTAAAATAGTGACAGAGTCACTGTGACAGTGATCATGTCAGTGTGACACTGAAGATTTGAGAGTTAGCTGTGTGAATCAATATACGGGTCATGCAGTTAGTGTGAGAGTGGATGATGATGTCCGATTGTGAACAAGTCAGTATGAATATGACGGTGTCAGTGTGACAGTGAGAGCGTGAGTGAAATGGAAGTTATTAATCGTGACAATAAGGGAAAAAGTGTGACGTAACGTGAGTCAGTGTGAAGGTGAACTAAACAGAAAGAACGTGATTGAGTCAATATGACAGTTAAGCAATTAGTGTGATGGTGAGAATGAGTGTGATCGTGTGCACGTCAGTGTGTTCCTGAGAGCGTGAGTCCGAGACTGAGGGATTGAGTGTGCCATTACCGTAGTGACGGTCATAAAACAATGTCACAGAGGCAGAGTGAGTGACGGTGAGGGAATGACTGTGATGGTGATTCAGTCCGTGTGACTTTGAGGAGGTGAATGAGACTGGAAGGTATGAGCAGTTGGTTATAAGTGAAGGAGTGAGTGTAATGGTGACTAAGTCAGTGTAATGGTGAGGGAGTTAGTGTAACTGTGTGCAAGTCAGTGCGACAGTTAGGGAGTGAACGTGATGGTGAATGCATCATTGTAACAGCGAGGTAGTGAGTGCGCCAGTGAGCAAGTCATTGTTATGGTTCGTGTAAAAGTATGATAGTGAGTGTATAAGTGTGACGGGATTGGGTCAATATGGAGGTCAGCGAGTCAGTGTGATGGCGAGAGGGTGAATAAGTCAGTGTGGGAACGAGATCAAGGGTGAGGCAGTCGTGTGCGGCAATGAGGGAGTAAGTGACTGTGGGTGAGTAAATATGACGGTAAGCAAGTCAGTGTGATAATTAGGGATCGAGTATGATGGTGAGCAATTCAGGGTAAAGATGACGGAGTCAGTGTGATGGCGAGAGGAGGAGTGAATCAATGTGTGAGCGAGTTCAATTGTGACGCAGTCGTGTACCAATGAGTGTAAAAGCATGACGCTGAGCGAGTTACTGTGACTGTGAGCGTTCATTATCACTGCGTGCAAGCGAATGTCTTGGCAAAAGAGTCAGCGTGAAGGTTAGGGGTTCAATGTAACGGTGAGATAGATCGTGTCAAGGTGAGCGAAACAGTCTGCCGATGAGAGCATGAGTCTGAGGGTCGAGGACGAAGAGTGCCAGTACGGGAATGCCTATCACAAAGTAACTGTGACAGGGGAGAGTTAGAGTGATCGTGAGGGAGTGGGTCTGAAGGTGAATGAATCAGTGTGACGTTGAAGGATTGAGTGTAATGGTGAGCCAGTCAATGAGAGGTGAGGGTGTCAGTGTCATTTTGAGGTAATGAGCGTGTTTGAGAACATATCAGTCAAATGTTGATTGTGTCACCGTGACGGTGTTCGTGTCCCAGTTTGATAGTGAGGGATTCTGTGCGATGGTAAAGGATTGAGTGTGATGGTGCACGAGTCAGTGTGAAAGTGCAAGAGTCCGAGATATGATGAATGAATCAGTGTGATGGTGAGGAGTGAGTGTGATGGTGATTGTGACCGTGCTACAGTGAGGATTGAGTGTGTCGGTGTGGAAGACACTGTGATGGTAAGGGAGTCAGTTACACGATGATAAAGTGAATGTGACGGTGAGTGTGTGAGTGTAACAGTGAACGAGTCTGCGTCGTGGAGATGATGTGGATGTCAGGATGGGGCAGTCAGCGTCATGGAGCAGTGAGTGTGATGATGAGTTATTCAATGTGAAGGTGAGTGGGTCAGTGTGTTTTTGAGCGATCAGTGTGACGGGAAGGATGTCAGTGACACGATAAGAGTGACTGGGACGTTGAGAGATCATTCAGACAGTGAATATGTCAGTGTGATACTGAGCGATTCATCGTAACGGGAACAGTGTGAGTGTGACAATGGCTGAGTCAGAGTGACGGTGCCGGCGAGTGTGATGCACTGAGTGTGATGTTAACGGAGTCACTGTGCTTTTGATGGACCATCTGTGGTGCTGAGGTAGTCAGTGTGATGGTGAGTGGTTTGGAGTGACGGTGGAGGATTAAATGTTCGGGTGAGCGAGTCAATGTGATAGTGTGATGGAGAAAGCGTGAGTGTCATGGTGAGCACGTCGGTCAGACGCTGAGCATGTCAGTGGAATGGTGACTGTGCAACTTTGACAGTAAGAGATTGAGTGTGACGGTGGGCGATTGAATTCAACGGTTAGACAATAGACAATAGGTGGAGGAGTAGGCCATTCAGCCCGTCGACCCTGCACCACCATTCAATATGATCATGGCTGATCATTCCTAATCAGTATCCTGTTCCTGCCTTATCTCCATAACCCTTGATTCACTATCTTTGAGAGCTCTATCCAACTCTTTCTTAAATGAATCCAGAGACTGGGCCTCCACTGTCCACTGGGGCAGAGCATTCCACACAGCCACCACTCTCTGGGTGAAGAAGTTTCTCCTAATCTCTGTTCTAAATGGCCTAACCCCTATCTTTAAGCTGTGTCCTGGCGTTCGGCACTCACCCATCAGCGGAAACATGTTTCCTGCTGCCAGAGTGTCCAATCCTTTCATAATCGTATACGTCTCAATCAGATCCACTCTCAGTCTTCTAAACCCAAGGGTATACAAGCCCAGTCGCTTCAGTCTTTCAGTGTAAGGTAATCCCGCCATTCCAGGAATTGCCCTCGTGAAACTGCGCTGCACTCCTTCAATAGCCAGAATGTCTTTCCTCAAATTTGGAGACCAGAACTGCACGCAGTCCTCCAGGTGTGGTCTCACCAGGGCCCTGTACAGCTGCAGAAGCACCCCTTTGCTTCTATACTCAATTCCTCTTGTTATGAAGGCCAGCATGCTATTAGCCTTCTTCACTACTTGCTGTACCTGCATGCTTGCCTTCATTGACTGTTGTAAAAGAACACCCAGATCTCTCTGTACTGCCCCTTTACCTAAATTAATTCCATTAAGGTAGTAATCTGCCTTCCTGTTCTTGCCAGCAAAGTGGATAACCATACATTTATCCATATTAAACTGCATCTGCCATGCATCTGCACACTCACCTAACTTGTCCAGGTCACCCTGTAATCTCCTAACATCCTCATCACATTTCACCCTGCCACCCAGCTTTGTATCATCAGCATATTTGCTAATGTTATTGCTCATACCATCTTCTATATCATTACCATATATTGTAAAAAGCTGCGGTCCCAGCACTGATCCCTGCGCTACCCCACTGGTCACTGCCTGCCATTCCGAAATGGAGTCATTTATCACTACCCTTTGTTTCCTATTAGCCAACCAATTTTCTATCCAATCTAGTAATTTGCCCCCAATACCATGCACCCTAATTTTACTCACTAACCTCCTGTGTTGGACTTTATCAAAAGCTTTCTGAAAGTCCAGGTACACTACATCTACTGGATCTCCCTCGTCCATCTTCAGAGTTACATCCTCAAAAAATCAAGAAGATTAGTCAAGCATGATTTCCCCTTCATAAATCCATGCTGATGTGCCGTAATTTCATCCTTTATAATAGACTCCAGCATCTTTCCCACCACTGAGGTCAGACTAACTGGTCTATAATTTCCTGCTTTCTCTCTCCCACCTTTCCTAAAAAGTGGCATGACATTAGCCACCGTCCAATCCTCAGGAATCGACCCCGAATCTATCGAACTCTGGAAAATAATCACCAACGCATCCATGATTTCCCGAGCCACCTCCTTCAGTACCCTGGGATGCAGACCATCAGGCCCCGGAGACTTATCAACCTTCAGACCTAACAGTCTCTTCAACACCAAATCCTGGCAAATATAAATTTCCTTAATTTCAGGTCTTTCAGCCACTGTTACCTCAGGGAGATTGCTTGTGTCTTCCCCAGTGAACACAGATCTGAAGTACCCATTTAAGTCCTCTGTATTTCTTTGTTCCCCGTAATATATCCCCCTGTTTCTGTCCTCAACTGCCCAATTTTAGTCCTAACCATTTTTTTTTGACTTGCACATACCTAAAAAAGCTTTTACTATCCTCCTTTATATTATTGGCCAGTTTTCCTTCGTACCTCATTTTTCCTCTGCCTATTTCCTTCTTAGTAATCCCCTGTTGCTATTTAAAGCTTCCCAGTCCTCAATTTTCCCACTTATCTTTGCTACGTTATACCTTTTCTCTTTATATGTTTCTTAACTTCCCTCATTTAAGGAATCAGTGTGACAGTGAGAGTTCGGGTGTGAGAGTGAGGGCGTCACTGTGACTATGAGCGAGTCATTGTGACGGTGAGGGTGTGAAAATACGTGATTGGGACGGGAGCGAGACTGTGGAATAGCGAGTAAGTCAGTATTGCCCGTATGGGAGTCAATGAGACAGTGTTGATTTGAACCTGACGGTGAGTGATTCAATATGACGGTGGGAGAAGTAATGCGACAGTGAGTAATTCAGTGACATCGTGAGCGATTTAAGCTGACGGCGAGACTGTTAGTGTGACAGTGAGGGAGTTAGTGCAACATCGAGCGAGTGAATGTAACAGCACGGGACTGTGTGTGACGTTGAGGGAGTTAGTTGGATGGTGGCGGAGTGCTTTTGCTGCAGATGAAATGCATGTGATGGTGAGTGAGTCAGTGTAATGCTGAGTGAATGAGTGCAATAAATCAGTGTGATTGTGATGGATTCGGTGTAGTGGTACGAGAGAGTGTGACGGTGAAGGAGTCTGTGTGATGGTGAGAGAATGAGTGTCATGGTGAGCGAATCCATGTAATATTGCGTGGTTGTTAGTGTGATTTTGAGTGATTCAGTGTGATGATGAGGGAGTTACTGTGATGGTGTGCGAGGCAGTAGGGTGGTAATGGAGGGAGTAGAATGCTGTGGGAATTTGTGTGATGGTAAGGGAGTGAGTGCGATTGTGAATTAATCAGTGTGACGTTGATTGGATGGAATGAAATGATGAGGGAGTAATTATGATCGTCTCCGAGTCAACGTGATAGAGAGCAGTCAGTGTGAGTGTGCGGTGGTTATTCCGAAAGTGAGAGTGTTAGTATGATGAAGAAAGAGTCGGTGTGATCGTGAGTGTATCAGTGTGATAGAGGAGTTTTCAATGTGTTTCTGAGGGTATCAGAATGGCGGTACAGCCGTGACTGTCACAGAGTGAGAGTGACATCCAAGGAGTCAGGGTGTTGTTGCGATGATGGTGAGTAAAATTCTAAAACTGTGAAATAGGAAGAGTGCATGGTGTCTCTAAACAATAACGCTTTCCCCCCTATCCTTAGCAATTTGAAATAAAATAAATAACCGTCAGAACAGAATTCTAAATGTCGGTGCCGAGATCAACTGAACTGAAATATTTTGTATCGAACTGCCAAGCAGCATTTGTACCAAGACAAACAAGTCATTTCAAATTTAACGAATGATTCTTAACCTAACCCTCAGACACCGAAAACCTATCAAATTTAAATCTTATGGCGTTGACAACCTTAAACCAATCCTATTCTAAATAAATGAATAGTTCATCACTGCTTAAGGATCCGGGCAGTTTGGAAATCGGGATGAACTGACTGCCAACTGAAGGGATACCAACTTCCAGCCCTCAGCAAAAGCACCATCTATTCATATAAGGCACCATGAACCGTTTCGCGATGATTCAAGACAGCAGGTCTCACAGAGATGACAGGTCTGTCATGAGAATTTGGCGGAGAGGGGAATCTTGGAAACAAGATAAGTTGACAGAGCGAAGAGCATTTCGGAAGACACCTTCGATGATAAATTTCAGAGAGCAAGTTATAATTTATTGTTTTCTGCCCACTTGGATATCTGTAGGTGGGACCTGTATTACTGAAACTATATCGGATTTAGCTCAGTGACACAACGGATTTTTGTTATGAATGAATTGTCGATTTCTTAGTAACACTTTTATTTTGTTCACTGTTGGTTTTCGATAAATAAATTGTCACTTGGGGATAGTCGAGTTCGTGAAGGAATGGCCTTTCCTTTGACAAATCCTATACAACAGTTTGGGTGGGTTGGGGAGTGGTGTGAGGTAAGTTGTTCGAGTTGCCACAGCTTTTGAACAGATTTCGAGGCACGAAAAGGCCTACTCTTGATTTTTCGGGTATAATTTGAGAAGGAAACCTGCACCCCTTCGAGACCAAGTTAGACTGATGTTTCAGTTTAATTATCAGTTTCATTCGAATCTTTCCCTTTAAACAGAAAGGGGTCTAGTCTTGGATATGGACAGATCTGATCTGATAAGTTCTGCTTTGAACAGATTCGAGGCACGCAAGTTTCCTGCTGATTTTAACAGACTTGTGGACTGGTGTGCTACAACTTTGAATGAAACGTAGGTGACAAAAACCTGGTCAATTTCGATTACTTGCGTTTGATTAATGCAAAACTTGTCGAAATGACTCTCAACATTGCGAAAGAGGTTCTGCGGTTTGAAGATGAGGCCCATATTTGCCAGGAACGTTAATGACGACACAGGAAGGACATGAGATAACAGCATAGATCATCACAGATGTGTAGGATTTCGTAGTCAATGCAGAGGCATATTTGTAGGATGGCCACAAATGGGAGCTAAAAATCCAGGGTACTTTCCTGTTCGGAAGGACAGAAGGGAGTTAAGGGAGGTGGTGTAACTGTGATCTTTGAGGACGATACCATGGCGATGATGAGAGATGACATAGGTTCGGGAGAGATAAATGAGTCCATTTGGGTGAAAATTAGAAATTCTAAGAAGACAAAGTCACCGATAGCTGTCGTCTATCGGTCACCAAATCATATTGGCGGAAAGCGACGGGCAATAAACAAAGCAATAACTAACGTCTGGGAAAATGGTACAGCAATTATAATGGGGAATTTTAATCTATATAGATTGGCGGAACGAGTTCGATCAGGCTAGCCTGAGGAGGAGTCTATTGACTTTATGCATGATAGTTTTATTTAACCATATGTCCTAGAACCGAGGACGGAAGAAGCTTTCTTAACTGTGATCCAGCCGGTGGAGAACGTAATAATTAATGTCCTCAGAGTTAGCGATCTTCTTGGAAGGAGCGATCACATGATATTTGAATTTAGAATACAGATATAAAGTGGAAGATAAAATCCAAGTCCAGTGTCCTGATGTTAAACAGGGTAGACTACAATAGGATGAGGGAGGAGTTGATTTCATTAGGTTGGAAGCAACCACATTATGGTGGGACAGTTGACGAAGAATGGAGGACATCCAAAGCAATTTTTCAAAGTGCTCAGCAAAAGCATATACCAATAAAAAACAATTATTGCAAAAGAGGAGTAATCTGTCATAGGTCTCTGAGGAATTAAAGGAGGCTACCAAATTGAAAGAGAAACATAAAAAGTGGTAAAGATAGGGGGAAACTAGATGCTTGGAAAAGATTTAAAGGTAAAAAGAATGCCACGAAAAGCGTAATAAGGAAAAATCAGACAGATAATGAGAAAAATAAAAAAAAAGTACAAAATATTTTTAAAAAGCAAACGTTTATATTAATATGTGATAAATGGAGTGCTAAAGTAAACGTTGGTTCTTTAGAAGTTGAGAAGGGGGATTTAGTGATAGAAAATGAGGAAATAGTTGAGGCATTGACGAGGTATTTTGTGTTGGTTGTCACAGGGGAGGTAATGAATAACAGGCCGAAATTGACAGAGAGAGACGAAGATAGGTAAAGACTTGAAAGCAATCGTTATCGCAATAACCGTAGTATTGGGCAAGCTAACGGAGCTTAGGGTAGACAAATCTACTGGCCCTAGTGGAACACGCCTCAGGGTGGCAAAATAGATGGTGGGAGAATCAGTAAGTGCACTTGATACTGCGGCAGTCCAGCAGTTTGGAAAACAGAAAATATGACGCCAGTGTTTTAAAATGGAGGTAGGCAAAGGATGGGAATTTACAGATCCCTTATTCTAAATTCTATAGTGGAAGAAATGCTTGAGTCTGTTACCAAGGAAGAAGTCACAAGGCATCTGGATATAAACTGTTCATATGGCCAGACTCGGCCTGGTTTCATGAAGGGCAGGTCATCCTTAACTAATTCTTTAGAATTCTATGAAGACGTACGAACATAGTGGACAACGAGGACCCAGGACATGTGACGCATCGAGATTTCCAAAAGGCATTCTATAAGGTGCCGCACAAAGGATGCTGTATAAGGTAAAATGCAACGGCTGACTGGGTATGTATTAACATGAACAGAGGATTGGTAAAACACCATGAAGCTAAGACTGGGAATAAATGAATGCTTTTTGTGTTGACAGTCACTGATTATTGTTGTACATCAGGGATCAGTATTATGTCCGCAATTATTCGCAATTTAGATTGATGATTTGGAGTTGGGGACCAGGTGTTAAGTGTCAACATTTGCAGATGATACGAAGATGAGTGAAAGCGCAAAGTGTCCAGAGGACTGTGAAGTGCTGCGATCGATCATTGTTGGTTTAAGTATGTGGGCATAGGCTTTGCAGATGGTGTACAATGTTAATAAATGTATAGCTATCCATTTCAGTAGGAATAACAGTGCAAAGGATTTTTACTTTAATGGTGAGAAATTATAACATGCTGCGGTGCAGAGGGACTTCATTTCCTTGTGCAAGAATCGCAGTCGGTTGGCCTGTAGATCCAACAGTGAATTAAGAAGACAAATCGAAATATGCACTTCAATGGGACAGGTATTGAGATTAAAAGAAGGGAGGTGATGTTTTACTTACATGGACTGTTGATGAGCCCACCGCTGGAGTACTGCTAACGGGTTTGGTCTCACTACTTGACAAAGGATGCATTGGCACAGGGGATGGTCAATAGATTGATTCTTGTTGATTTCCATGAGGAGAAACTGAGTAGACTGGATTATATCCGTTGGAGTTCAGATAAAAATGAGGGGCATCTTACAGAAACATGTACATTTAGAAAGGGAGTCGATATTATTGAAGTATAGAGGATGTTTCCACTGGTTGGTTAATCGAGCACAAGAGGGAATAGCCTCCTAATTATTGGGAACAGGTTTCAGACTGAACTGAGAAGGGCCTTCTTCACCCAAAGTATTGTGATTCGATGGAAGCCCCTGCGAATAAAGTAGTTCCTGATCTCTCACTAAAGGTATTTGAAACTAAGAAAGTAAAAGTTTTGAGCAGGAATTGAATTAAGGGTTATGGCGAAATGGCGTTTAAGTGTCGCTAATGCAACGAAAAGTCCGCCGTGATCTTATTGAAATGTGGAGCAGGCTGGAAGGGCGAGATGACCGACTCGTGCTCCTAGTTCTTGCATTCTTATATTCTTTTACGTTTAGACTGAGTAAACAGGCTAGAAATAGGTTTAACCAGTGATAACAGGAAAGCTCAACTTGTACAAGAATTGGACAAATACTTAGGTATATGAGAGAAACGGGGAAGTGCACTGGAGTGAGAAGAATTAAATTGAAAATTACACAATTAGAGTTGCAGAATAAGGAAAAAGAAGGACGAGGAAGAAAGAGAGCTAAAATGTTTTGGATTACGGTTCCAAGCAGAGGAAAGAGAAAGAAAAAGAAGAGAAAAGGGATGGTATCAGTGTTTGAGCTGGAAAGGATGAAGATGGAACTTGAAACAAAAAGTGAATCAAATGATAGAAGGAAAAGCACAAGGTAAAAGTGAAGGTGAATAAGCTTAGCCTAGCTAACAGTCTAGTAGGGTCAAAATTTGATGAAAGAGAATGTAAAAGACTTCCTCATTTCCATTGAGAAATTGGCTCATCTGTTGGACTGGCTAAAGATTATTTGTGTCATCTTCCTTAAGAACAAGCTGGTAGACAGGATCAGCGAGACCTGAACGGTGCCTTCAGATGAGATATCAATTTTGAAATTGAGACATTTTGAAGATGTGTGAAAAGCTGTTTCGACTCCCTACGTATTGATGCCAGAAACATACAATCGATCAGAAACATGAAGAAAAAATCCGATCAGACGTATGTCGAGTTTGAAAGAATTTAATACAGCTTTGATACATGGTGAGAAAATTAACAATAGGTAAGTCATATCAAGATGTTAGACAGTTTAGTTTATTGGAGGAGTTTCACAATTCACTTCTAGAATTGATGAGAACTCATATTGAGGAATAGAAACCTCAAACAGTGAGATGAGATGCAGAGATGGTGGAGGAATATGCATTACTGCATCAATCTTCATTCCATGAGGGACAGAAATTGGGAATAAAACAGAGATAGGTCAAGGAAAATTATCATCCGATCCCACTAAGTATAATTTAACATGTGAAAGGAAAGAAGCTCAAGAGAGTAGTAAAGAGGTAAAAGACCTCATATGTTTTAACGGCATGAAGGTGGTGCACACAATGTCGCAGCGCTGATTGTTTATGAATGGCACTGGAAAAAACGAAATGGTAAAGGACTTTGAGCTAATGATATTTTTTGAGATAATAGACGAAATTCCAAAGGAATTCGAAGAACTCCAGGGTAGTGCACGCCGTATATACGTCTACATAGTGAGATGTTGTCGGATTTCTATACAGCCTTCACATCTATTGTATGGTTTACTCAGGAAGAACAAGGGGTGAAGGTAAGGAACGTAAAGTATTCAGAGATTCAGAAGCTAATAAGTCTCTTATAATAACGGCAAGTGTTTCTGTCTGAAACGTTACAGAGAGTGTGACAATTTACAAGATAACTGAAGAGAGACTTAACGTTCTCCTGTGTAAGGTTAGGTTGGAAAGACAAATTAGGACTGGGGAAGTAGCAGTAAAATTGATTGAAACAGTGTCTAGTCGAGCAGTACGTCTTGTTCTCGCAGGATGAAAGGTAAGAGTGACACCCTTTGTCGTGAGAAAGCCTAAGGAAAACCAGGGACTGGCGAATTAAAAGAAAAAAAACCCTAGAATTTTCCGAGACTGTACAGTAACAAGATCACACAGCAAAATGTGGAGCATGAAGGACAGACCATAGAGAAAGACAATCTGTTGGGGTCCACTTAGCTGGCAGCCTGGTTGCTGAAATGGTGAAGGAAGAAACTGAGCAGGTAGATGTACCAGGCAGATATGTCTAGTTTTGAAAGATTACTGGAATTACAAAGAAAGATGAATAAATAAAAGTTTAAAGTAATAAAACCTGTCAGAAAAGGAATCTGAATCTATTCCCGTGTGTTATTACCTCAATGACATAATCCTAAAGTGAAACTGGAGACTGCAGCAGGCAACAGAGAAATTGGCACAGCTTTACCTGATTGTGTTGCTGGCAGCACACAGACAGGACGTACGTTGAGCAGCACGTGAATTGTCAGTAGCATGTGATCTCGGAGTGAGGAAGACTCGGGAGATGGAACAAAACTCTTCTTTTTTCCTGATTACATAAACATGTGGTTGAATTTTGCCGTACCTGTTATACATCAGAGGCAGTGTTAAAAACAACAAACAGCAAGTTTACAAACGGAAGCAGAGAAGCACGTACGACTTACTGCCTTTCAAACTGAAGAATCAAATCCATATGATATTACTTTTGATGTGCCACAGAATGAATTGACCGATGAAGAAGTGATCAAGTAGTGTGGGAGGGTCAGACATTATCTCTCTCAACAAAACAGAATTGAATTGAAAAGCTTGTGGCAGCGATATGAGAATATACGTCGATAAGGAATGGGCAGACTAATATTGCACGATGTTGATGTAGGGAATGCTGTCTCGATAAAACAACACCCCTGAAGGCTTTATCCTCTTAAACCTGCACAGGTACAGAGGAAGGGGAAGCGAGTCTCCAAGGCGAAAACCATCAAGCCAACTGAAAATGTGCGACGTTCACGCGTTGTGTTGGTTCTGAAGCCTGAACAATTCTCTTTGGATTATCGGAAAGTCAATGCTGTAGTTGAATCAGACTTGCACTCAATTCCAAGCTGGAGGACTATTTGGAAAGTAAATGAACAAGCCACGTCCATCACAAATTTGAACTTACTGCGTTGTTACTGGCAAGTCCCTATTTTGGAGAGAGTGAAAGACGTCTCGGCGTTTCTAGCCACAAAGGGCCAATATCGTTTCAAAGATATGCCCTTTGGAATGAAGACCGCACGAGCCAAATGTCAAACTTGCGAAAGGATTGACAGACTGTGCTGTCAATGTTGATGATTTAGTGATCTTTTGTCATTCATAGAATGATCAAATGGTGCATTTGGTAGCGCTCTTTTAAAAACTGTGGGATGCAAACCTGGAACTAAATTTCATAGAAACTGAATTCGCATCTGCAGTAGTGATGTTCTTTGGCATACAAGATCGGACGTGGAAGAATGACTTCCATGAACATAAAGTCAAATGCCATTGACGAATTTGCAAGACTACCCTCAAAGAAAGAGGTGCTTCCATTTCTGGAATTGATTGGATTCTACTGGACTTTTGCACCAAACGTCAGCAGTGTGGTGGCACTACAGATGGATTTGCTAAAGATAAACATGAAATTTCGGTGAGGTAGAACAATACCAAAAGAAATTTGAGAATTTAAAAGCAGTGATAACCATCACACCACACCACATTTCATGATATCCTTTCAAGTCGCTATTGGTGCCAGTGATATAAGAGTTGGAGCTGTGTTGATGCAGGTGAATGATGGTGGATTTAAAATGCCACTTGGTAATTTCGCAAAGAAACACGGCAGAGAAAATACTCCACCACCAAAAAAGAAGTTAATCTGGCTATTTCAGGCCTTTCAAGTTTTGAATGCTTATGTTACGAACATTATATCAGATATGGATTTGGAATGGACGATAACACTCCTACCTATTTGGAAAGATGCAAGGACAAAAACGACAGACTATTTTGCTGGAGTCTTCTGTTACTGGTTTAATACACCGACTACACATGTCGCAGGTCATAAAAATACAAATCCAGATGTGTTGTCGCATGTGAAAACAAAACGTGCAGACAAGATGTAATAGGTATGATAGAATGTTCCGCATATTTGCAGAATTAGCATAAAATAAGTAACTTTAGATGAATTACGAATGGTGATAATGGAGTTAAATTTTGAGGAAACAAAAAATGAAGCCATAGAATCATGGAGCCAGAGAGATGTACAGTACGGAAACAGACCCTTTGGTACAACAAATCCATGCCGACAAGATATTCAAATCCAGGCGAAATTGGGTGTGGCAGATGCTGGAGATTAGAGTAATCATTAAAGTCGTGCTGGAATAGCATAGCAGGTCAGGCAGAATCCGAAGAGCAGGAAAATCGATGTTTCAGGCAAAAGCACTTCATTTCTTTCAATTTCTACAACATCCTTCTAGAAGGAGACCGGAATTGCACGCAATATTGAAAAAAAATGACATAACCTATGTTCTGTACAGCCGCAAGATGTCTTCACAACCCCTGTATTCAATACTCTGACAATAAAGGAAAGCGCACCTTTACGCCTTCTTCTCTATCCTATTTAACTGTAACTCTCCTATCAAAGACCTATGAACCTGAACTCCAAGGTCTTTTTATTTAAAAACACTCCTCAGAATCTTAAAATTAATGTATATGCCCTGCTCAGATTAGCTTTCCCAAAACTCATTACCTCATACTTATGTAAATTAAACTCTAACTGACTCTCCTCAGCCCATTGGCCCATCTGATCAAGATCCCGCTGTAATCCGAAGTAATATACTTCACTGTCAACTACACCTCCAATTTTGGTGTCATCTGCAAATTAACTAACTGCAAATTAACCCTTATGATTTCATGCAAATCATTTATATAAATGACGAAAAGTAGTAGACCCAGCACCGATCTTTGTGGTCCACTGGTCACAGACCTCCAATATGACAAAATCAACCATCCATCACAGCCCTCTACCTTGTACCTTTGAGATAGTTCTGCATCCAAATGGTCAGTTATCCCTGTCTTCCATGAACTCTAACCTTGCTAACCAATCTCCCAAAGGGAACCTTGTCAAACGCATTACTGAAGTCCGTATAGCTTACGTCTATGACCCTGCCCTTATCAATCCTCTTTGATACTTCTTCAAAAACAATGAAGTTTGTGAAACATGATTTCCCAAGCACAAAACTATATCTACTATCCCTAATCAGTGCTTGCCTTTCAAAATACATGTCCATTCTGTACATCAGGATTGCCCAGCACCGACGTCCGCTTCAGTTGTCCAAATTTCCCTGGCTTGTACGTAACAACTTTCTTAAATAATGGCAACATGTTAGCCAGTCTACCAGCACTTCACCTGCAAATATTTCAGCAAAAGGCCCAGCAACCACTACCGAAGCTTCCCACGGAGGTCAAGGGTTCAGCTGAACAGGTCCTGGGAATCTATCAACTTTTATGAATTTCATGACCTCCAGCACTTCCTCCTCTGTAATATGGACATTTTTCTACAGGTCACCATCTATTTCCGCGCATTCGTTTTCTTTCATGTCCTTTTTCACAGGAAACACTGATGCCAAATACTCGTTCATCACCCTTTCATCTCCTGTGGATCCAAACAAAGCCCATCTTGCTGATCATTGAGGGTCCCTGTTCTCTCCCTAGTTGCACTTTAGTCCTTAATGTTCTTGTAAATAAAATCTCTTTGTATAGTTCCTAACTTTATTTACCAAAGCTATCGCATGTCCACTTTTTGCCATCCTTATTTCCTCTTTAGAATGCTTCTATTAATCTTCTACGGATTCAATTGATCTATCCTGTCTATACCTGACATTAACTTCCTTCTTTTTATTAAGCAAACCTGAATTTCTTTCTTCATCGAGTATTCCCTACACCAATCCGCCTTTCCTTGCACTCTTGCAGGAATATGCAATCTCTGCACTCTTGTTATTTTGTTTCTGCAGTGTCCCAGTGTCCAGTCGTCCCTTTAACTGTGCATATCAGCAGCCAATCAGCTCTTGAAAGTTCTTGCCTAATACCGTAAAATTGGCCTTTCTCCACTTTAGAACTGCAGCTTTTAGATCCGGTCTATCTTTTTCCATCACTACTTCAAAACTAATAGAATTATGGTCGCTGGCCCCAATGTGTACCACCACTGACACCTCAGTCAGCTGCTCTGCCTTATTTCCCAATTGTAGGTCACGTTTTGCATCTTCACTAGTCGGTGCATTCATATACTGAACGTTCTTCGATATGATTAACAAATTCCTCTCACACTAAACCCTTAACGCTACAGCAGACGCTGCCTATGTTTGGAAAGGTAATTCCCCTACGATTGCCACGCTATTATTCTTACAAATAATTGAGATCCCCTCACCAATTTGTTTCTCACTTTCCTTCCACGATTAAGGGGTCTATGATACAATGTCAATAAGGAGGTCATCCCTTTCTTGTTTCTCAGTTCCAGCCAAATAATCTCCTTGGTGCATTTTTGGTAGTATCCACCCTAAGTAAAGCTCTAATGTTATCCCTTATCAAAAACTCCACTCCCCTTCCTCTCTTGCCTCGCTTTCTGTCCTTCCTGTATCATTTGTATCCTGCAACATTAAGCTACGTTCCCTGTCCATCACGGAGCCATGTTTCTGTAATACTTATGATATCCCAGTCCCATGTACCTCACTAGGCCCTGAGTTTATCTGGCTTTTCTGTTAGTTCCCTTGCATTGAAATAAATGTAATTTAATTGATCAGTCCTATTTTGTTCCCTGCTTTGTCCCTGTCTGCCCTCAGTAATTGGCTTGCTTCTTTATTCAGACGTTCCACTCTCAGATGGATCTCTTCTTTCCACACTATCTCCTTACGTCACACTGATGCCCCCATCCGTACCAGTTCAAATCCATCCGAGCAAGTCTAGCAAATCTCCCTGCCAGTATATTAGTCCCTTGGTCGCCGAGCTGCAAGTTGCTTCTTCAGACGTTTCATCACCATAACAGTGATTCGCTTCTCTAGTTGCGGAGTCAGATCTTTCGCCATCCGTTGCTAAGTGTTGATATCTGCAAGCAGTGGCTTCACATTTTCAATGTCGCCTGATCATATAAAAATGAGTGTCAAGCATCCGCTGTCTGCACATAGGATAACGATCGTTTTATCTTTTTGAATCGTTCTATCAGGGTTTTTAGCAGAAGCAGTAATGCAGAAACTCGAACAAATATCTCTGCCAACCATCCAACCCAAAATTTGCATCCGCTACATTGATGAGAGCTTTGTCTTCACTAAATGAAACAAATTAGCAGATCCCTTCAATACCATCAATAATATCCTTATTGGCATAAAATTCCCAAATGTGGAGGAAAACAACGACAAACTGCAATTCCTAAATGTCACAGTTAGCCAACGGTCAATGTGGACCCTCAAACCAGCGTCGACAGGAAAATAACACATACGGATCGATCCAGATGCAATCATCACAACACTGACAGACGAAGCAGAATTACAGCATTATAGCAACGAGCCACCGGACGTTGTCGCAAATCGAAACTATGAAGAGTAGAGAAAAATCGCCTATACAACATATTCAAAGAGAACGGGTATACAATAAATACTCGCCCCGATTACTCACCAACAAACCCAAACAAGCAGACAAAACTCAACCAGAAACAATTGCCACTCTCCCTTACATTAAAAATATCACGTAAATGATTGCCACACTATTCTTTGCGTCGTGTTGGCCCACAGATCCACCAACATACTGAAAGAGCAGTGAATTAACTTCAAATATCCAGTACAGACAACAAACAAACAAACAAAACGAACGGCATTTGCAAAATAACTTGCAAGAACAGTAAAAAGCACTCTAATGACCACTCAGGCAGAAAACTAGTCCCCAGAATACATTAACATCAATTAGCCACAAAAAGACATGACCCATAGTCACTAGCATCCTTACATGCAGATGAGGAAGGAGACCACATTGACTGGAACAACACATCAGTCCAAGGGCAAGACAAACAGAAACAAGCACGAGAATTCGTAGAAGCCTAGCATTTCAACTGGAATTTTATATGAAAATAACATCGATTTTCATCCCAACTGCCATCCTCTGAGAAAAAAAGAACAGGAAATTGCATCATCAACAGAGGAAATGATTTCACCAACCCAAGGAAACCTAAACACATCAATAGACAGTGGGACGTAACAACAGCGCTTCACTGGATGATCACTGATAATGTTACCTATTATGGTGAAAAAACACCTGAAAACAAACCTTTCACCTCAGCGAGTGAATTTACATCTTGTGCTAATTTCGTGCGTTTTTGGAAAGGTCAAGTTATTCTTTATTCTGCTTCTCAATTGTTTGTGTTTCATTCCACAATCTTGTAATTTGAACTAAGTGGTTGGACCAGGAGCATCTCCCCTGGAATATCCGCACTGTACCTTTTCAAAACAATCATCAAAATTATATTGAGGCTACCTTCTTGAAATGGTTTGGGGTTTCTGGCCTCCTCCATAACAGAGTTGGGGCTCTGTGTGACATTTGTTCTATCTTGCCGATTTGGGATTAGGGTTGTTGGACTCCAAAGCTGTAAGTGGTAGGTGTTAGGGTTTGTTCCAGGTGTTCCATTTAGGTGGGTTAAACCAGTGTTTGCGCTAGTAATGGCTCTATCAGTCACCCAGTGTTTTTAGGAGCTGGAAGACGTGACCATCGGCGTTGTGCAAAATTTGGTACAGGCCAAGCTGCTGGAAATCGCAGACAAGTTTAGTTGGAGTTGTCAGCATTTAAGTTTACTGGAAATGCCATGGGAATGTTTAGTGAAGGCTAAACATAATTTGAAATTGAAGCATCGGGAGCTAGAGGCAGAAGACATGTAATGGTCAAGAGAAATGTAACAGTTTGAATTGCTATTAAAAACAGAGCAAAGAGAAAAATAGTGTGAAAGAGAAGAGGCATAAATAGAGAGAAAACACAGGGAGAAAAGTAGAGAGGGCTAAGGATGGAAGAGAGGGTGCTTCACCTTGAGAAATTGGCACTGAGACAGTTCAAAATTCATTTTCTTAAGTACTGAGAACTCATGGGGAAGAGCAGATAGTTAAACGGTTCTGAGCTGGAATGGCTGATGATTATAAGTTGGTCCATAAATCCAGGTTCGGCTTCCAAAATCAATTTCATTCCGTGAGGGATAGAATTGGGACAAAGAGAAATCGTCACATTGAAAGGGAAACATAGATGTCGGTGAAAATGATAAGAATGACTTGCCATATGATAAATGATTAAATCGAAAGGGGCAGAGAGTTAATAGTTCGGCCTTTTCATTGCAACAAAGAAGACCACATGAAATCACAGTGGTTTGGGGCAAGGGAAAGCGGTTGAATTTTATTAACGTAGTAACCAAAATCACAGAGGAGACGATAAAGCTGCACTTGAATGTACAACCTGGTCCAAGTTTGGTTAAGGAGAAAGTGCTATCTCTTCTTAACATCATATAATTGCGATTGGAAAGTTTATTCACATAGGCGAGGAGCAGCAGATAGAGTTTCCAATTTTACGCGATTCAGCATACTCTCAAGCTGTGACATTGAAAGATTAGGAGACATGTCCTATCGAAGGTCTTTTGCCTGAAAAGGTACGAGTAACGCGATTTGACGGTGAGACAAGAAGGGATCAGTTACGTTAAAGAAGAAATGGAATCCATCCCATATTCAGGCAGATAATGATTAGGCTGAAGTTCATCAAATCGTAGTACCAGTGGGTTATAGAAAGGACGTGTTGTGATTGCCGCAAGAGCGACCACAAGTGGGGTCACTTCGGAGTGAGAAAAAGAACACACATTTTTAAATTAGAAATCATTTCTACTGACCTGGACTTTGAAAGGATGAAGTGTTGATCTGCCAGGCACGTTAAGCATGTCAGGTAATTGGAAAACCGCAGACAGTAATAAAATTCACCTATTTTATACCATTTCCAAAGTGTGACGAGCTTTCCACAAGAGGCTTAATTGATTGCATAGGGCCCCGACCCAATACAAAAAGTAGGAATCAGTATTTGTTAACAGTAAGGAATATGTTGACTAGATTTCCAGAGGCCATTCCAATACTACAGCTAAAAAGATAGTAAGGGATTTATTTATTAGATACGGGCGACTCACAGAGATAAACCCGATCAAGGGTCACAGTTCAACTCGAAACTATTCAAAGAAATTATGGCCAGTAGAGGCATAAAACAATACAAATATAGTGTCTAACATCCAGAATCGCAGGGAGCGCTAGACAGGTGACATCAGACATTAAAAACCAGGCTGACGGCTCACAGTCGAGAGTGATAGATGATTGAGAAAATGGAATTCGTGTGCACATTCCGCAAACAGAGTTTCACCAAATGAATTGGCCAAATGCGTGCCATTTGAATGTGTTTTGAGCATGTAATGAGAGAATCCCTAAAACTCATTAAGGAGAAATTGACAACTCAGAAGTTACACACCACACATTTCGTACTGTAAACCAGATTTTGAAGAATGATTAAATGCAGCGCACACGTTATCTAGACAATATTTGAACGTATCACAGCATGGAATGAAACAAGAAACAAGTAAGTAATCAACACTCGCAATCAGTGCATTGGGGTTGAAGTGTTACTATTACTTCCAGTGAGATGATGAATCTTATCCTGGCAAAAGCAAATCAATTGAAGTAAACTATTTGATAAGGACAGCAGACAGAATGAAATCACACAAAGTGTATAATGTGAATAAACGCAAAATGTATATTTACATGGAAGGAAAGCCAAACAAAACTGTCTTATTGGTTACAAATAAGAGGGAATAACCAAGTTCAGAGGATTCTAAATTGTACCTTATTCAAACGAAATTTTACAATGAGTAAGTAGTCAAAATTGGGAAATATCATGGAGTTACCATCCAGAACAAAATCGAAACGACTGAAAAGTGTTATTATAATCACGTGAGGAGCCATGTAGAAGTAAGTTAGGACATTCAAACGTATTTACGCATGAGTTAGGTATGGGAGGTGTTCTTCAGATGAAGCAACATCCTTGGAGGCTTAACACCTCACAGAATCAAGCACAGCAAGCACAGGATCAAACCGTGTTTAAATGTATTTTCCAAGACAGCATAATGCAAGTGAGTTTCAGTGACTGGAGTTCAGCCATAGTAATGGAGCGAAAATCCGATGGTAATGTGAGTACTATCGCAAAGTCAATGCAGTTACAAACAATAATGCATATCTGCTATCGACTTTTTAAGATTGTGTTCAAAAGTTTAGGACAAGCAACGAACATCTCGAGACTGGACATCCGAAGACGATATTGATAGGTTTCTTTGTCAGAAACAGTGAAGGACATTTTAGCTTTCGTAGCGTCAAAAGACTGCATCACTTTCACGTCATGCCTATGGATATCAATAATTCATCAGTCATATTTCGGAAACTAATAAATAATTTCATTGCTGGACCAACCAATTTTGTCATATGCAGAAATGACATGGCAATTTTTAGACACACATTGCAAGTCAATTTGCAACATTTTGCAGAAATGTTTGTTCGAATTTTGAAGGGCGACGTGCTGATAAATCAGGCAAAAAGTGAATTTTCCAAACCCAAGTCACCTAACTGCTTTACGGTATTGGACATGGAAAAATGCCCCTCGGGATGCAAAAACAAAAGGAACTGGGGAGTGTCATGCCCCATCGACAAAAAATAACCATACTATGTTTCCTGGGATTGAGCAGATTATATTTAAAAAAAATCCAAAATTTTAGCAGTGTAGCTTGTCCACTCACTGAATGATTAAGGAAAGGCAAGAAAATTCAGTGGACTGTCAGATGGAATTTTAAAGCATTACATTTGTTTTAACCACATCCAAAGTTGTAATTGCAACGAATTGTGCAAAGCCATTCAATGTGGCTATCGCTGCAACTGATGTGGGGGTCGGCGATGTGCTCTTGCAGGAAGACGACGAGAAGATGCATAGAACTGTAGGGTATTTCTGCAGGAAGTTGAACATTCATCAGCAGAAATATTTAACAGTTGAGAAGGAGACTTTGAGCTTGTTGTTGGTGTTATAAAATTTCAACGTTTATGTCTTCTCTGAGACATATACACTGACTATAACACTTTAAAATTTGTGGAGAGAATTAAGGACAAAAATGCCAAACTGTTTAGGTGCAGTTCTGTTGTCATAGGAAGTTAATTTTAAAATTGTGACAGGTCGAGAAAGCATGATTGTCGACGCATTGTCAAGGTTTGAATGAGAACCGTAGGCATTCGTGGCAGGTGTAAAGCAGACTGAAACATAATGTATTTGTGCATGTTTGCATGTTTACAATCAATGTAAAGTAATATGTGTTATGGAAGCCAAGTAATTAAAGAATAAGGAATTAAAATAAATCAATCATTGGATATTGCTGGTGCATTTTCGGTTTTTTTGCGGGAGATGTGACGAAACTGCTCTTTTATCAAGGTTATGTTGTCCTTCTTTTGTTTATTGTCCAGGGACGTCATAAAAGACAGACGCACTGAAATTTCTAAGTTGAAGAATTTTACGTCCTGGTTGATTTGAGCTAACAGATACAGCCTCAGGCAGCTGGCTTACAAGCCTCTGAAAAACAAAATCTTGGACAATGAAAAGGGAATGGTCATTTCTGCCAGTTGAGTTTGTGTCTGGTTTGATTCGGGTTTTACCACTAATCTTAACTATGCAGCTGGACCCAAAAAGCAGCTCACCCTGATCTCTCTGATGTCTCTACTCTGCGATCTTGAGTTTGATTTTAACCTTTGTGTCAATGAATGTTTATGGGTATTATTGCAAGTATTGTGAACAACATCATTAAACTTGGCTTATTTGTTGGGTTTACCGATAGGCTAAGTTATTTTGTATTCTGTTCGATTTTGTTTGTTTCATTCAGTAATAAAACAAATGAAGTATTCTTTTGTGTACAAACAGAGTGGTTTGACCAGCGGCATGTCTCCTGGAATATCCACCTTGTAGCTCATTTAAACAACCAGAAAGGTTAACATCTCGGATACTTTATTGAAACGTATTGATGAGTCTGGCCTTACCCATAACACCATGCCTCATCATTTCACATCCGAATTATTTATATAAATGTCAAGAAGCGGTGGACCCAACACCAATCTTTACACACATCACTGACCAGAGACATCCAGACCGAAAAGCAACATTGCAACACCAACCTCTGTCTCCTACCTTCGCGCCAATTCTATTCAAATTGATAGTTATCCTTTTATTCCATTTGATCTAACCTTGTTAACCCGTCTACCGTGGGTGTTGAACGCTTTACTGAGATCAATATATACAAACAACATCAGTGAGAGTCCTTGTGTGTCTGTGTGTATGCATACACGTGTAAGAGAGAAAGGGAGTGTGCGTACGTTTACCTCAGTGTGTGAGTGAGAAGGAGTCTTTGAGTTTGACCGAGAGAGAGGATATTCGGGTTGGTCCGTGTGTTTTGGCGTGCATGCGTGCCTCTGTGTGTGTGTGTGTCTGACAGAGTGTGGGCGTGAGAGAGTATGTGGGTTCGTGAGGTGGAATTGTATGTGTGTGTTTGTGCAAGTGAGAGTTTGAGGTGGTTTTTGCCTGACAAAGTGGGTGTGCGCACGTGCTTCTGTCGAACAGAGTGTATGTGGGTCTGTGTGCGTTTCTCTTTGTGTTCGTGAGACGGAGGGCGTGTGCGGGTCTATTGTATGTGAGTGCATGCGAGTGTCTGTGCTTGTGTGTGTCTGTTAGATGTGTGTGTGTGACAGAGTGTGTGTTGATGTGAGAAGCATCACTCGTGCTCTAGTACCTCCCGATTCCAGGATGTCACACGACCACGACGTATCTGCCAATGGGATAAGCCGAACATCCAACACGCCCTCAGAGTGTGTGATTACTGTAATGTAGCTTATGCTAGGTGTGACATCCCACATCTGTATGCAATTTACCACAAAATGGCCAACCTGGATGTCACCAAATCGCGTGATACACTCGCGGACCAACTGCTGATGGAGGGCAAGAGTCTGGACTGGTAATGTACAGTTGACTTTGAAGGTAGACCAAGGAGCACTGTAGTTACATTTTCGGATGCATTCACTTTGATCAAAGATGACGGGTACAGCATACACCAATTAGGGCAATAAGGCATATTGCTAGTAAGGTTGAGTCAACTCTGGTCGTTAACGAGGCAGTACATTCTTCTGCAACGTGTAATCGCATTGGGCATCATCATCATATTGACGTCTGTGCATTTGTTAAAAAAATCGCAATTGTTCCAGCACCTGTGTTCTTAGAAGGTGTTGCCTATTCCCGAAACTGTCCTTTGGGCAATTCTTTGTGACCTACTGGGGACTATATTCCCTTTCTAACATTAATCTGAGCGCACACCTCGCATTATTACAGGATGTAACCGGCTGTCCTGTTCCCAGTCCCAAAGGTGTACCACTGGTGCCTGCCTGCCCCACTTCCTCGGCCCCCTCGGGAAAGGGTTGTTTAGCAATTGTCTCTGGACGAGCATCTGAGGTCGGTTCCACCCCCAATTGGATATGGTGGCCTCAATGTGCTACAGGGACAACACACAGTGCTGGGTATTTTCGGTGTTTACCTGTAGCGTGCATTGTGGTTCGGTCCAGTTCTGGCCATGCCAATAGAAAACAACTGCTCACCTCATTATCAACTGGAAACTCCTGGACCAGTGCATCGTGTTTGTCCGGATCCTGTTGGCGACACCAGAAGGAATATATTGCAAAAGCATAAGGTTAAACAAAGGTGAATCAGCTTCTCGATTATTTTTCATTTGTGGGCTTTTACCCAATTTTCGTCTGACAGATGACCACTTATTTCAGTTCTATAACACAAGGCAATCGTACTCAGGTCAGTCCCAGAATGTTGATGCCTTTACATCGTGGGCGGCACGGTGGCACATTGGTTAGCACTGTTGCCTCCCAGCGCCAGAGACCCGGGTTCAATTCCCGCCTCAGGCGACTGACTGTGTGGAGTTTGCACATTCTCCCCGTGTCTGCGTGGATTTCCTCCGGGTGCTCCGGTTTCCTCCCACACTCCAAAAATGTGCAGGTCAGGTGAATTGGCCATGCTAAATTGCCCGGAGTGTTAGCTGCAGGGGTAAATGTAGGGGAATGGGTCTGGGTGGGTTGCGCTTCGGCGGGTCGGTGTGGATTTGTTGGGCTGAAGGGCCTGTTTCCACACTGTAAGTAATCTAATCTAATCTAATCTGTATCATTCTTTGGACATGTAGAACAAATTGGGCTGGTTTCTCCTTACGGTCAGGGTATTGGTTCATTAAGATTACTCTGATTCCCCTGATGGCCCCTGGTTTAGAATGGCTCAGGCTGCTCCACCAAATGATGTCGGCTATGAAGTTGATTACTGATATTGGGCCATTCATCTTCAGAGCAAGGAAATGTTTATAATCAGGGTACGTGCTGGGGACGTCCAAGAGATATTACGGGAAAATCCCTATCCCCTTCTTCAAATCAGGTCGGTATGACAGACATTGGCTCGGGATTATAAGTTGAATGTAACTTTTCTTTTTCTTTGCAGCGTTGCTGCTGTAACCTTTCGAAAATATATTCGTCAGTCTAAGCAACCTTACTCTGTTTCTCCTGTTTCCTTTGCTTTTCATTTATCTATCCACACTCAGCTTTTAACGTCTCGGAGTTGCATCTGCTGTACATACCTCTATTCCCATATTTAAAAACTAATATGTACACAGTTTCCAATTCCGAAATCCATTAGAAGTATCTGGGTCTAGTCCCTTAATTTGAAACTAGAATAGGTTCCTTAAGTAGTCCTAACTCTTCACTCCTCATTTACAATGCTACTGGATGTGAAATGCCTGCACCTGCATTAAGACATTTTGTAACGGTAACAAAATATAACAATATAACAAAATAATTCTCATGCTCAAATAAAGGCCGCATCCAGCGACACAGATACTAACGCTAGTATCTTAATTTTTGTTCAATGCTTTTCACAACAGAATAATCAACGGAAACTTCAATTTTCAGTGAGGTAGGGAAAATTGGCATAGCGTAAAGCTGCGACTAGCACTCCACAATCACCCATGAGATCCAGCATTTATAAAATTAAGTGGACACAAGCGAGTCCAAAACAAAAACACATCAACTTAATTCTGCCAGTATCATTTCCTGCACATCACCCATAGTAAAATGAATGAACTGGAATAATATTAACTTTCACGTAAACATAAAATGTGACCAGTTAGAAGTTGACAGCAGGGCAGTCATGGCCAGTAAGAAGTTCAGGCGGATTAATATTTCATTAATATTACCTTTGCTAATATTAATTTCATAATCATTGATGATTCCCCATTCCGTTAAAAGTAATCATCTTAAATCGACAAAAATCGATATTAATTCCAAACAGTTCCGGATCTCAAGCTTCAGGGAACCAAATACAAAAATTCAATTACCAAAACGCAACTGTGCATTAAAACCAGACCACAAACAATTAACTTTTCCACAAGCTACAGGGAATCATTGATGTGCCGGGACCTCGCTCTGTCTTTCTCTCTCTCTCACACACACACACCTCACTCTCCGTCGCTCTCTCTGCTCTCTCTCTCTCTCTGTCTCTCTCTCTCTCTTTCTCTCTCTCACACACAAGCATTTTTCAAATTTTTTCCTACCTCAGTGTTTTTACTTTTAGTTTATTCCGTGTTTGCGAGGTAAATTGGGCACTTCCATCCCAGAATAGTCAAAGTACAGAAATTTGGCCGAACGGATTTTGTCTGTGACACATGGGTGCTTAATTAGGTGGGCAACATCTGAATTCCTCTCAGCTATTTCATTTCCAACTTTAACATTATCTTCAAGTCAAGTTTCAAATATCTCTGCATTCGGCTGCGAACCAGGTGACTCTCCCCGTCTCCCACTCCATCCCTTTTATGAGCTAAGGCAATAATTCTTTTTGCATTTGGGAGCTCTTCTCCCCGCTATCATCCACATCCAGGGAGTCGCATTGGATCCTGACCCTGATTCAATCTATACCTCATCCCTTCCTTCCTCTATTAGTTCCGATCACGCTCTCCTAAGTTCACGCTGTTTTACTCCCTGTTGCCCGTTCCATGGGTTATGTTCCATCTGACCCCATTCAATACGGCTTAGGGAGCTTCGAAACTCTTTGATCTGCTTTTGTTTTGGTACTCTCCGCAGTAACATAAGTTTCCCCTCCAAATTCTCCCTTTGTGCATTTGTTTTTCTCTTCCACTTCCTCCAGTAGCATCTTTTTCTCGTTCTGCCTTTGCAAGATTAATCCCTTCACCTCCTCCCTTCTCTGGTTCAGTTTTTTTTTTCACGTCCGTGTCCTCAGCCCATTCAATTTCACGTTTAGTTTTCACGGTTCCCTCTATCAAAAGCATTGCATTGGATTTTCTGTGTTCGAGTAGGGAGAGGGTTTGCCTTGCTTCTGCAAGAGTGGTTACAAAGGAAATTTGCCTCTCTGACCTTCAGTTTCCACAAGTTGCTTTTATTGTTCTTTGGCATCCTGCCTGGTCACAACAGGTGCTTTGTCCACTTTTATCAGTTTTTTCTCCATCTCTTCTGAAAAGTTTTAATATTTCTGCCTCCTGTTCCCTTTTCATTTTTGTCTTTTTAGAGTGATATTTCGGTTTGTAATTTTAAATAATCCTTCCATCTCATCACAATCACACAAAATTTTGTCAAATTTACCTTCGTTTGTTCACTTGTTTAATAAGTTTTGATTACTTTCTTCCCCATTTCTCTGAAACGTTCAACAGTGTCATTTTTTGATATTCGAACTTTTTACCCAATATTTCAACTGCAGTGCCTTTACTCATCTTGACAAATAGTTCAGTCCAGCTAATGTATTGCCTTTGTTCTCACGGTTCACTCCCCATTGTCTTAGAATTCTGGTAGCACCTCATGATCTATTATTGATATTTGCTATTTCTACTCCCTGTATTCGTCACTAATCAATCTGTCAGTCGCCAAACTTCCGAGGTTACAACCAATTAATAAAGACAACACAGATAGTCTATTTTAATTGGTCTGTCTATACAGACTCCTACTTTTCCAGGGCTTTGCCGCAGGAAAATCTAACCTAGCAATTCAGACCCGTACTTTTCCAGGGCGGTATCCGCAGAAAACTCTACCCTGCCTCCGCAGTCCACTACTTTACTGCCCGATCCGTTCAGCCCCTCTTTACCTGCGAGGTGGTATTCAGCAGTACTTACCAATAGATCGTGGAATTTTGTTTCAGACAATTTTGAATTTATATTTCCACTTACCCAACTGTGCAGTTTTCTTGACCTCTTAGTCTCCTCACATATCAATTTATCATCAGATTCTTTGGTTCATGGATCAAAGAGACCTTTCAGCAGCTTCTCTGCACTTTTGCAAACCCAGGACCTCCCTGTGTCAAACGAATTTAATCTCAATTATTAATAAAACACTTACCTCTTTTTGTGGATGGCCATCCCTTATTCTCTCAGGCCCAGAAGTTTCCCCGGTGGACAGGGAAGACCTCTTAGGCTGGCGGTCCTTTGTTGATCTCTTTCCGGCTCGACTCGCTGTACCAAATTTGTTGTGGAGAGTTTGTACCCGATGCTCTGTGAGAGTCACCAGGAGGAGAAGAGAATTTCTCAAGAAGTCAAAATATATTTACAAACAAAAGCTGAGCAAATCAGAAAATGTCTTCCTGATTCCTGGGGCTCGCTACTTCTTAAATTAGATTACCCACAAAATGGAAATAGGCCCTTCGGTCCAACGAGTCCACACCAACCCGCTGAAGAGCAACACACCCATACTAACTCCCCTAACCTATATTAACCCCCACGAGAGCACCAAACACTACGGGCAAGTTAGCACGGCCATGTCACCTGACGACAGTGGGATGAAACCGGAGCACGCAGAGGAAACCCGCGCAGACACGGGGAGAATGTGCAAACTCCACACAGATAGTTGCCGAGAATGGAATTGAACCAGGTTTCTGGCGCAGTGAAACAGCAGGAGTAACCATTGAGCCACCATGCCGCCCCACCTGGCTGCTGCACTTATTTGGTGCAATTAGCATTACGAATCATACTAGTGTGAGTTGTCTTTGTAAACTAATCATCTTCTGTCACAATTGTCTAACCTCTCTCATTATGCCACAATTATCTTTAACATTAACTAATTTATCACTTGATTTGACGAACCTATCATATTTTGCTACCATTATTTTCAGTCTGTGCTCATCTATTTTCATCTGTCACATGAGTTTATGCATTGCTCCATTAAGTTGATTACCCAACTGTCACATTAACTTCCATAATCACCCTCAGTTTATCTTCCAAAGATTGTAACCCGGTGCTGTCAACTTTGTAGCCCAAAGAGGTCACTTGAGGTAATGAGAACACAGATACTCCCTTCTAAAGCGTGATCGCGTCGAGGGTGAATATCCAATGACTGTCCAAGATCTAGAAGTACTTTTTAATGACATTACCTGTTATTAGTATGTTATCCCTGGGGTAGACATTATATTTTGCTCTCCATTATCCACTGAAAAATGGCGCAGGTTGACGATACACCAAATAGCGACATCGAATACTGTTCTAAAGTGACTGCACGCCGCCAATGTCTCAACCGTCCTCCATAAAAAAACTAATTCAAAGCAGACTTTTGTTTTTGCTCAGACGAAATCCGATCTCCAGAGATACTTGAAAGCAAGCAGCCGAGGCAGTCAGCTGTGTCGGTTTGCCACGAGGTCAGATCGCTGTGCTGGTTTGTTTCTTCGCTTGATTCACGTACCACATGATGAATCAATTTGCCTCCTTTCCTCCTTTTCAAACTGCTGTTGTTTTGAGGTTTTCTTTTTTCCAGATGTTCCAAAACAATGCAACAGCTTCTCCAGCAGTAAGTACTGCACAAAGAAATCTTGGACATAACCCCAAGCCTGAAAACATCTCATACAAAGAACAGCTATTTCAGACACGCGTATACGTATATATATCCAGTACCCCATCTTGGATTATCCAGACTCCAAACGATGATAGTGGAGACTTGCTTCAATGACTGGAGGCCAGTAATCAGTAGTGTACCACAAGGATCGGTGCAGTGCTCTACTGCTTTTCGCGATTTATGTAAATGATTTGGATGTGAAATTAGGAGATATGCTTACTTTGTTTGCAGATGACATAAACGTTGAAAGTACAGTTAACAGAGAAGAACATTACCCCAGAATACAAAGGGCCGAGGAATAAACGTTACTTTTGTGGTAAAGTTACTTGAGAGGATTCTGAGATAAGATTTACATGCACTTGGAAAGAGAGGGCTTGATGTAGAATACTTAGCATGTTTTGTATATGAGACGTCATGCCTCACCAAGTTGTTCGAAAACTTTGCTGAAGTGATCAGGAAGTTTGATGAGGGCAGGGCTAAAGACATCGTCTGTATGGATTTCAGTAAGTTCTTTGTTACGTTTCCACGTGGTAGGCTGCTTTGGAAGATTAGATCGCAGGGAAGCTCGGGAAAGCTGGCAAATTGGTTACAAACTTGGTTTGATGGTAGGTAGCAGAGGGTAATAATTGAAGAATACTTGTCGTATTGGAAACCAGTGACTTGTGGAGTGCCTCAAGTTTCGTTGCTGGGAGATTGCTACTCCTCAAACATATCAATGATTTAGACAAAAACGTATGAGGCATGACTAGCAAGTCTGTTGTTGGCGCTAAATAGCTGATAATGTGGGCAGTGCGGAAGTGCAGCAGGACCTTGATCAGCTGTGGAAGTGGGCGGATAAATGGCAAATTGAGTTTAATATGGATAAGTGTGAGGTCTTGCATTTTGGACAGTCAAATCAGGTAGGAGTTTCATAATAAATGGTAAGCTCTTCAGGAGTGTAGTGAGATAGTGGGACCTTGGAGTTTAGTTTCATAATTCTATGAAAGTGAGTCACAGGTATACATGATAGTGAGGAAAGCTTTTGGCACACTGGCATTCATGAGCCAGACCTGACAGAAAGTGAGTACTGCAGATGATGGAGAGTCGGTGTCGAAAGTTGATGTTGGAAAAGCAAAGCAAGTCAGGCAGCATCGAAGGAAAAGGAAAGTCGACGTTTGGGGGCATAGGTCCTTCATCAGGAATTCGAGTCATGAGTTAGGACATTGAGTATAGGCATTGGCAAGTTGTGTTGTAGTTGTACAGAACGTTGGTAAGTCCGCGCATGGACCATTGCGTTCAGTCTGGCTCACCTTGCTATAGGAAAGATCCTATTAAACTGGAAAACTGTGCAGACAAAAAGGCTGTAGCTTGGACTCAATAGTGTGGCTTATAGGGAGAGGCTGGACAAGGCCGATCTTTGAGGGCAGACCTTTTAGAGTTACATAAGATCAAGATACACACGGACAGGATCAATGCACTCAGTATATTTTTATTAACCGAGGATTGAGGAATCGAGGATGATAGTGCATCAGTTTAAGCTGAGAGGGGAAGGCACAAAAGAGAATTTGAGGGGTAGTTTTTTTTAAGACAGAGGGTGGTTCACACAGGAAATGAACTGCCAAAGAAAGAGTTTCTGGTACGGACATTGATACCATTTAAAAAAGCTTTTGGGCAAGTACATAGAGTAGAAAGGATTAGAAGGAAATGGACCAATTATAGGGAAATGGGGCTAGCGTGAACTGCATTTTGATTCGGTGTGGACCATTTTGGTCCAAAGAGCCTGTCTCCATACTTAGGACTCGATGATTACAAGAGTGTATGATGTGGAGAAGTTCACTACTAATCAGCATAACGTCTCATCTACACAGAGAGAGGACATACAAGAAGTTTCAACCAATGAGGAAATACGAGTAGATCTCAGTAACAGGATGGATGCAATCACACTGATTGGATTCTTCCAACAGTCATCGGGACATTAATGAACAACTATATCATGAGATTATGGAAAGTGGCAATAAAAAGTGTGTTGTCATAGTGGGTGACTTTAACTTCCTCTATATTCACGAGGACTCCATAAGAGTAAAAGGCTAAGGTGGGGAGGAATTTGTTACATGATGCAGATATTCCAACGAAAGGAGGAACCATACTGGACCTTATATTTGCTAATGAGCCTGGCCAAGTGACTGGCCATTCACTGGGAGAGCAATTTTGAAACATTGATCACAACGTCTTAATTTTAAAGATAGCTATGAAGAAGATTAGTTCAGGACCTTGCTGCAAGATCCAAAATTGAGTGTTGGCAAATTATGCCAGTAGTAGACAGGTGCTGGTGAGTGTTACCTTGGAGAAGCTGTTATGAGGCAAGTTCACATTTGACTTGTGAAAGTTGTTTAAAGACCTGCTGATCAGAGATCAAGACCAGTAAAGAGGAAAGAAAAAGTTTGGCAAAGTAATTGACTCATGGATAACGATGCAATTGTGAATTCAGTCAAAACGGAAAAGACGTATTTTTGTAAAATGTTGCAGGCTAAATTCGGATAGTGCTCATGAGGTAAATGGAGAAAACAGGAAAGAACTCAAGCTGGGATATTGGACAGTACGAAGGGGCGATGAAAATACGTTGACAAGAGAATCACAAGGCATTCTATCTCTACATTTAAAATAAAAGGACAACGAGGAAGAAGAACAAGCATAAAGGAGGGAACTGGCGTTTGGAGGCAGATGATGTGGGCGAAATCCTAAATCTGTACTTTGCATCATTATGTAAACAGGAGAAGGATACCGAAGATAGTGAGGTTTATATGGAGCATGCTAATATGCCAAAGGCATTCTGCAATAAGTCAAAACAGAATTTCTTTAAACACTAATGTGGAAAAAAGAACAAACAAAAACAAAATTTCGGATAACTTCACTGATTTGAATACCTAACCGATTCAATACAGCAGTATAAGGAACGTGCTGTTGCCCGCAATATCCCTTAAACAGATATTTCGGCAAAAGGTAAATTCAATCACGGTTTCTTACGGGCATCAGAAATCTCAGAGAAGAATTCCAAGCAGAAACTGTTGAAGCATCAAAAATATTTTTTGGTCCACCGGAGGTGCTTCTCTGCTACTAGCAGCATCTGGCTGCCTGCTAAAAAAAACCTAGAAAAAAAAGTTTGATCCGGGGAGCAACTGGCCAATCCCCTGAATTACTAAAATAGCTATTTACAGACATTGCAGCATTTCTGCATTTATGATCGTTAATGAAAAAAGAAGGAAGGTAGAATAAAGTTATCCAAGGAGAAGCTTCGTTTCCTCTCAATCCTTAAACAATACATTAATTTATATACAAAGATGGCTTCATTTTGAAAAGCTGTACTCTTACCCTGTTGATACAGAACATATACTTTACATTGATGAAGCTGAAAAATGTGTTGCTGGAAAAGCGCAGCAGGTCAGGCAGCATCCAAGGACCAGGGAAATCGACGTTTCGGGCATAAGCCCTTCTTCAGGAATGAGGAAGGTGTGCTAAGCACGCTAAGATAAAAGGTAGGGAGGAGGGACTTGGGAGAGGGGTGTTGGGAATGCGATAGGTGGAAGAAGGTTAAGGTGAGGGTGATTGGCCGGAGAGTGGGTGGAGACGGAGAGGTCGGGTACAAGATTGCAGGTCAAGAAGGCTGTACTGAGTCCGAGTGTTGTGACTGAGATAAGGTGGGGGAGGGGAAATGAGGAAGCTGGAGAATTCTGCATTCATCCCTTGTGATTGGAGGGTTCCTAGGCGGAAGATGAGGCGCTCTTCCTCCTGGCGTCGTGTTGCCATAGTCTGGCAATGGAGGAGGCCAAGGACCTGCATGTCCTCGGCGGAGTGGGAGGGGGAGTTAAAGTGTTCAGCCACGGGGCGGTCGGGTTGGTTGGTGCGGGTGTCCCAGAGGTGTTCTCTGAAATTTTTGGCAAGTAGGCGGCCAGTCTCCCCAATATATAGGAGGCCACATCGGGTGCACTTTACATTGACTGTAAACTTGCAGATATCCGCTACGAAGTTTAACTTCAATTTGTCTACTCCCGCCATTGAACTCCTCCATTTTTCACGTAAGTGTCGACAATTCATTAACAATTGTTTTTTCTAGCCCTGCCACATGTATAATTTTCAACTTGAATTGCTGTCACGGTGGTCCAGTGATTAGCACTGCTGCCTCACAGCGCTAGAGACCCACGTTCAAATCCCACCTTGGGCAACTGTCTGTGTGGAGTTTGCACATTCACCCCGTGTCTGCGTGGGTTTCCTCCCACAGTCCAATGATGTGCAGGTTAGAGTGGATTGACCATGCTAAATTGCCCATAATGTTAGGTGAAGGGGTAAATGTAGGGGAATGGTTCTGGGTGGGTTGCTCATTGGAGGGTCAGTGTGGACTTGTTGGGTCGAAGGGCCTGTTTCCACACTGTCAGGAATCTAATCATAAGCTCCATCTCAACGGTCTGATCTTTTTTTGTTCTTAGATTTCTTGGAAAACGTTAATGACTCATGATCAGTATCTCTAATGAATGTAACATCTGAGCTTCACCCGGGGCTCACTGATGAGGATACTCCTATCTTCTATGTTGCTACGTTTCCTCCTGTACAGAAATGAATGTGTGAAGACTTTGTTCAGGAACGCATGCCTTAGAGATGTTCACTCTCTCTCTCTCTGTCTCTATCTCTCTCTCTCACCCACTCTCTCTCTCTCGATCTCTGTTTTGTTTTCTTGCTGATCTCGAGTTTTGTGTTGCTTGCTTTGTAATGGGTCTAAACAGCGCTTCTTGTTACCGCTGGATTCCGTAGAGGATGCAGTCCTCTCTGTGTCTTTCTGCCTGTCTGTCTGTCTCTCTCTCTCTCTCCCTCTCTCTCACTCTGTCTCTCTTTCGTATTTCAAATTCCAAATGGCTTTGTGACGGGCACTGTGGTCTGCTACTAAGCTCCTGGATGGTGAAGATAGGAGGGGTCGGATGGGGATCTGGACTATTTTCACGTGGGATTTCTTTAGGTTTCTCCTGGATCCTTTGGTGCTTTTGATTTTCTCCCCGACAAACATTAATTGACTTTTCAGCTCTTCTTTCTCCTCACTGTGACTTCTATTCTGTATTCTATTCTATTCTATTCATTTCATCCGGATGAGGGGCCTTCTTTCCTCTAATTTGGGATTGGGAGAAATATGGTTTGCCCATTATGTATGTTCGCATTTAACTATACCCTTCCCGTCCTTCGCGTTATTCCCGCCTTCTGGTCCTCCCCTGTAAAGGCCATGAATTAAATGACTGCTCCTCTACTTCAGATGCACTGGAACTGGAGCAGTTTTGTTGCCCCAACTCCGCAGGACCTGCACATTATCCAGCCCTGGGAGTGTGTCAGAGACGGTAGCTCGTGGAATACTCAAATATGGTAAGGGTGAAGAACTTGGCGTGACTACAACTTTTTTCCCTGAATGTCAATGTTTGTCTTATAATTTAGGTTCTTCACAAAACCATTCCATTGTTCTTTAAGATTATTAGTTTCTTGATCACGATGAGATTTGGCTTTGAATTCTTGTCGTTGTCTCATTTGTAGCATTACACATATTGACCAGCGAATGCATTTTTTATGTTGAATTTACCCCAAATACATTTAATAGCATTCGTACCTGCCATACCTGGCAAAAAGAAAGATGTTTGTGTTTGTAGAACGTCACTCATCCCAGCTCCAGGACATATGTGTAGGAGTTCCTCAGAGTAGTGACAGAGGCAAAACAATCTTCAACTGCTTCATTAACAACCTCCCCTCTATCATATGGTCGAAAGTGGGGTTGTTCTCCGATGACTGCATAGTGTTTAGCATCATTCCCAAATCCTCAGATACTGAAGCAGTCTGTGCTCAAATGCAACAAGATCCGGACAATATCCAGGTTGGGCCGACAATTGGCAAGTAACATTCGCGCCACACAAATGCCTGGCAATGACCATCACCAATAAAAGACAGTCTCAGCACCGTCCCTTCACATTTAACAGTATTGCCATCACTGAATCACCAACTGTCAACATGCGTTGGGTTACCATTGATCAGAAACATTACTGGATTCACCACGTAAACACTGTGGCTACAAGACCTGGTCAGAGACTAGGGATATTGCGGAGGGTAACTCACCTCCAGACATCCCAAAGTCGATCCAACATCGACAAGGCACAAGACAGGAGTGTGATGGAATACTTTGCAATTTCCCTGGATGGGTGCAGCTCCAACAGCCCTCAAGGAGCTTGTCAGCAAACAGCATAAAGCGAACTGCTTGATTGGCAACGTATCTACAAACATTCAATCACTTCACACTGACGCTGTTTAGCAGCAGTATGTACTATCTTCAAGATGCAGTGCTGAAGATCACCAAAGATGCTTAGGATATACCTCCTAATCGCACGACATCGTTCATGGAGAAGGGCAAGGGCAGCGGTTACTTGAGAGCCCCACTACCTGCAAGTTCCCCTCCAAGGATTTCACCACACTGAATTTGAAATAAGCCGCTATTCCATCACAGACATTGGGATAAAATAATGGACTTGCCTCCCTACCGGCATTGTGGGTCAACACACATCAAGTGGACTGTAGAAATTCGCAATGAAACGTCACCACCACCATCTCAAGGGCAAATAGGGAGGAGTAAACATTCCTAGCCAACGACGCCCAATTCCTACAAATCAATCATAATAAAAAGAAATCATCCAATGACCATTGCTGCTTGGAGGTTCCATACATCTCATGGATTTTTGACATAGTTGTCTAAGGTCAAATTGTCGTTCAATGCATTACATAATATTTGGAGAACTGCCTTCACAAACATCGGTTTGGAGCCTGTCCTCGTTTTACTGTTTATGTAATTTGGATTTAGACAACATTTCTGGATATTTACATTGACTTAATGTGCCATAGGCCAGAGTTCTCTCTCTCTCTCTCTCTCTCTCTCGATACTGATTACATACGTCAGTTAACAGACCACGCGGCACGTTCCACTCATCAATGTTTTTCCAGTAAAAGGCTAGTAATATAGCTCGCCGGGGGAGGGAGCGGTGAAGAGTTATTTCTTTCTTCGACAGCTACAAATGTCTGTAAGAAATATAGCGTCAAGTGGGAGTTCATGGAGAGGTTACGGATTGTTACAGACGAATTGGTCTTGTTTTTCACTCAACCTGAGGGCATTTAAAATAAAGAGGTATCCTTTGCTTTCGCACCGACAGGGTGTCGAGAATATTCAGTGTTCCAACAATCATTCTTGTAATCCTGCAAGCTACGCCAATTTTTGGATTCATAAGAAATAAGGAAAGAGCCTGCAATTTTTTCAGATATCCGGCTTAATTTCTTCTTATATTTCAACTACATGCCTGAAAGGTAAGATCCTTTATTCTATTTAAATTTATATTTCACTTCATCCTCGTCAAAACCGCAAAAAAATGTCAGTGCATTCTGTTAGTCTACTTAATTGCAAGCTTTTCCCTTACATTGTCACTCCAAGGTCTGAGCAACAGCCGGTTTGCCACTTATGTGTGTAAAGTCTGCTTCAATCCGATTTTCACCTGCCCTTGCAAATGTAAACCTTGTTATGTTGTAGTCAAACTACTCGATTTTCAATATACTCCATAGGTGGGATGAAACAAAAATGATGTTTTCCTTTGTTGAAGGACAACTCCTTAGATTCACAGAGGGTTCATTCCCAAAGGTGTAACTGCAATAAAATCTTGATGCTGGAAGTGCTAAGTGGGTGCTAAGTGAGTCATTTGGTCGTTCCACCCCAACAGATCAGTGTAGATGAGTTAGATCGATGGGTCAGTGTCCTTGCTGTATAACTATGACTCTGTGACTGATCTCCCTCTGGTTTAACAGAGAAGGGTCCCTAGACTACACAAGTTAAGCCTGCCTTTTAACTAAACATGCCACATAGTTTGACCAACAAATTCTATTTTTGTTGTTTCAGATTTTCAGCAGCAGCAGTTCTTTGTTTTATGTATTCTATTTTTTCAATGGCATCACTCCTCTCTCACGCCACCAATACAAGACTTCCAATCAGAGGGCAACGTCTTCCCTGCATCCAACCTGCCTATTCCCTTCTGTAACATGTAGGTGCCAATGACCTCCTCTCTCAAACATTGGAGGGGATTGAAGTGAAAAGCCTTTTCACAATGCCCTCCCTTCCTTCTCACCCTGAGCTGGAACGGGGGCGGAGAGAGAATGGAAGAATTGTAGAACATCAATAGATTGCTCACTCTGGAGAAATGATGCTGGACCAATACAAAATCTGCAATAAACGTATGCTTAAACCAACCCACATTTCGGATTCTCATTGGAAACTATGAAATTGAACAAGCACCCTCACATATTGCAATTAAAATCTGATGATGTAGAGTTACAACAGGTTCTAACAGCAGATTTGGACTCACATTATGAAACTTAAGATCCAAATCCTTTTCAACTTATCTACATTCTGTACTGCTAGCAATGGCCTGTGAAAACATCCACATTCAGATCTCCTACCAACGGCCCTTGAGTTCATCACCAACTCGACTCCAAACAACAGCCTGTGAAACTATCCCAATTGTGTTCTCCGAGCAATGGCCTGTGAACCAACTGCCACTCTATTATCCTAGCACCAACCTGGGAACACGTCCCCACTCTCTTACACTTGCAATGGCCCTTGAACCTACCCCAGTCTTTTCTCATAGCAACGACCAGTGATTCTAACCCTGCTGGTATCACCTCAGAGCGGCCTGTGGACCAATCATCAGCCAGATATATGAGCAGACACTTTTAAACTCATCCTCAGACTGTACTCCTCGCAACGGCTCAAACAGCATCCACACACTGTTCCCTTAGTGACGCCCAGTGAGCCAAACTTCAATCATTTTTCCTAACAACAGTTTGTGAAACCATCTCCACTCTCTTCCTTAGAAACAGCCCGTGGACCCAGCCTCATTCTGTTTTCCTGCAATGAATTTGAACCCATCATAACTTTGTTCCACGAACAACCACCCTCACAAATCCCGACTCTCTTCTCCATGTAACGAACCGTGAACTCATCCTCAAACTGTTTGCTGAGCAAGGGCCATTGAAAACATACTTGCATTGTTTTTCCCGTAATATACTGTGATCCTATTACTACACTGTGTCCCTAACAACATCCTGTGAACGCATGTGGACACGGTTCCCATGTCAGTAATCCGTCAGAAAAGCCACCCTTTTCCCATAATCATGTGTTATGAATACATACACATTCTATTCCCCTAGTAACGGCCGATAAGCCCACTCTAGTCTCATAGCAACAGTCTGCGAAACCATCCCCAGCTATTCTAGAAACGGCCTGCAAACCCATTCCCACTCTGTTCCCCTAGCAATGGCTCAGAGTGCCATCGCCACTCTCCTTACGGAGCAACAATGCGTGAATACATCCCCACGCCGTGTCGCTAGCAATGACCTGTCAGGGACTCTCACTCAGTTCTCCTAGGAACGGCCTGTGATCGTAAACTCCCGCTTTCCCTTGCAACAGCTTCTAGAACCATCCCAAATAAGTTAATCCGTTAACTGCCTGTGACCCCATACCAACTCTCTTCTCCTGGCAACAACTTGTGAACCTCTATTCTCACAACACCGGCGCATGAAACAATCCCCACTCTCTTCTCCTATCAACGGTCCATGAGCCCAGTCCAAGTCAGTTCACCTAGCAATTGACTGTCATTCCATTCCCCAACTGTTCTTCTGACAAAGGTCTGTGAAAATATCGATACCATGTTCTCCTAACAAATATCCGAAAATTGATCAAACTCTGATCACCTAGCAGCAGCCTGTGGGCCTGTCGCCGCAGTCTTTCTTTAGGATTACAGAATGAGGATGAAGTCACAGGCCGTTGTTTGCTGAACAGTGTGGCAATGAGTCCACAGGCCGTTAATTGGGAAACAGATTGAGGATGGGTTCACAGCCCGTTGATACGAAGGCAGCGCGTAGCAGGATTCTGCCCACTGCGAGAAAAAGAATGTGGGAATAGGTTCACAGGCCATTGCCAGGGAAATAGAGTGGAGATGACGTCACAGACTGTTACCTGGGATCACAGCAGTGATGGGTTCACAGAACATTGCTAGGAAGCAGAGTGAGGATAAATTCACAGGCAGTTGCTATGAGAATGAATTGTGGAAATGTCGACAGTCCATTGCTGTGGTAACAGATTGGGCTTAGATCTACAGTCCATTGTTCAGAGAACAGAAAATGGATGGAATGACAGATTGCTGCTAGGTGAAAATATTGCTGATGCGTTCACAGGCTGTTACTGGGTGAACAGTCTGCGTATGTGCTCACAGTTTTTTTTTTGCTGGGACGTCCTGGTAATGATGGTTTGGCAGGCCATTTTGAGTGGATACCAACGAGTTTGGATTCAACATTTGTTGCTGGGAGAGCAGACTGGGTTTGTGTTGAAAGATCTTTGCCAGGTGTTACAAACGCGCTTGTGCCCACAGGTTGTTGCGAGGAGAACAGAGTGGAAATGTGCTTACAGACCATTGCTGAGACATCTGGGTTGTGATGGTTTCGCAGGTAGTTCCTAGGATATACCAATGGTGATAAGTTCACAGTGTGTTGCTTGGAGAACAGGGCAGGAATGGGCTCACAGGTCTTTGTGAGGTTAACAGAGAAAATGGGTTCAAAGGACATTACTAGGTTGTCCCGCTAATATTGGTTCCCATTCGGTCCTGATGAGATACCAGCAGGTTTGTGTTCACAGGCCATTGCTACTGGAACAGACTTGGGGGGGGGGGGGCGGTTGCTCGGAGAACAGAGTGCGGATGCAGTCACCCCAGTCTTTTCTCCTCGAAACACTGTTGGCCTGTGAACCCAGTCCGGCTATACTCTCCTGGCAACAACCTGCGAAACATCCGCCGTCTGTTCCCGTAGCAATGGAGTATGCATCCGCCCACACTCTATTCTCTGAGCAACAGCCTGTGAATACACCACCACTCTGTCCTTTAGCAACTGCCTGTGAAACCATCCCCAGTCTTTTTTTTTACCAGCAGCAGCCTGTGAACGCATCCCCAACCTCGTCGTCTGGCAACAGCCTGTGGACCCAACCCCATTCTGATTGCCTCAAGAAGTATCATAATTTGATACAACCTCTTTGTCCGGAGCAACGGCAGATAAATCTTTTCCTCGTATGTTACGTGTGCAACGGCCTGTGGACACATTCTCATTATGTTCCCCTAGCAAAGACCTGTGAACCTAATCCCACTCTGTTCTATTAGCAACTGCTTGTGACCCCAGACCCCATCTGTTTCCCTCGTAATCGCCAATAAACCCATCACCACCCTCTTTCACTAGTGACTGCCAGTGAACTTATCCCTACTCTGTTTCCTTAGCAATAGCCTGTGACCACATCGCCACCATATTTCCCTCGCGCTGGCCTCTGAATCCATTCCCACTGTTTTCTACTAGAAACGAAAAGGTAACTCAATTCCACTCTGTTTTCTCCTAGCAACGGCCTGTGATCCCATCCATATTCTTTTGTCTGAGCAACGAACTGTGAATACATCATCAATTGTATACCTCAGGAATTTCCTGTGAACTCATTATTAGCCGGATGTCGCACCAACAGCTCCGACGCGTAACCTCACTTTGTTCCCCTATCAACAGCGTGTGAACTCAGCGAATATTTGTTCTGCACGCAACAGCCTGTGAGAACATGTGCACTCTGTTCCCGGATAAACGATCTCTGAACTCATCCACTCTGATCACTAACCACTGCGTGTGAGCACATCTTTATCCTTTTTCTCTGATTAACGGCCTGCAAACTCCTCGGCACTGTTTACTAGAAGCAAAAGTATGACAGCACAAAACCTTGTCTGTGCCCCTCGCAAAGGGTTTTCAATATCATCATATTTCTGCTCTCTCACAATGGCCTGTTAACCTATGTCAACTCAGTTCTCTTGCAACGGGCTGTGAGACCATCCTACTGGTGTTCCCCTAGCAACGGCTTATGACTCAATTTCCATTCTGTTCTCCGAGGAACTGTTTGTTAACCTATCTGAGCAGAGTTCTCCTGGCAACAGAGTGTCAGCATGTCCTCACTCTGTTTCCCCAGCAACGGTCTCTGACCCCATCTTCATTCTGTTCCCTGGCAACAGCCAGCAAACTCATCCCCACCAACTTCACCTAGCAATAGACTATGAACCCAATCCTCCTCTGTTGCCCTCGCAAAAGCCAGTGACCCCATACCCAGCCTGTTTCTGTAGCAATTGTCTGTGAACCAATTTTCACTCTCTTCTCCGATCAACAGCCTGTGAACACTTTCTCACACTTTTTCTCTCGTAACAGCCATTGACCCCCATCACCACTCTCTTCTCCTAGCACTCTCCTGTGACCCGATCCTCGCTGCGTTGCCCTCGCAACAACCTGTGAACCCCATTCTGTTCCCCGAGCAAAGTCCTGTGCAAACAATTCCAATCTTTTTGTCCCGAGCAACGGCCGGTGTCCCATCCCCACTCTTTTCGACAAGCCTGTGAAGCCATCACCACGGAAGGAAACACATGCGTGAGGCAAGTCAGACAGAGGGAGATTGGGAGTTAGGAAAATTGCAAGAGGTAGAGAGAATGAAGAACAGGGTAGGGTGTGCAACACCAGAGGGAAAAAACAAGAACAGGGTCATTTAAACACAATTCGTGACATTTTGTCCAGTCCCCTCTCCTTCCCTGAGGACCAGGAGATGAGGCTGTGATTGTCTCTGTCAAGCTCAGCTTATCAACATAAAGATAAACAACAATACCGTTCACTCTGCTGTTTGGCACTTTTTAATTAATTTTGTTATTGTTCACATTTGAAGTGATTGTGACAGTCAGTGAAATGGTGCATTTTCTCACTGGCACCTGAGTTGAGAGAAACATTGAAATGCGTCCCTGTTACACCCTGTAGAATAACATTGGACTAACGAGTACAGTACTTTTGTGGATAGCAGAGGAAAGTGGCAAATAATAAACAAATTATGTCGTAAATATCAAACAATATCATATCCTTGACTCGATGATCTAAAAGCTGGACTTCAACAGAAATACTATACAAAAATAACCTGCACAACCTTTTAAAAAGTGCATTTCCACAGCTCTACAAAGGGTTTCAAAAATGTACTTGCAAACAATGAGAATTTGACTTCATAACAAGTTAACTGAAGGAGTTGACTTTGGAAGTGAGCACATAAAGAACCCGTGAAAAACAGCCATGGATTCGAAGGACAGTACAGAGATCAAGGATTCTATTCATTACACACAGTTCTTTTGGATGAAATAAGAAAATCTCCATTCAGAAACTACTGCTACAGTAAGCAACTGAAGTAATGGGAAAAATTCAATAACAAAGGAGGTCATCTACAAGTTATGGAATGACACAAATGCCGTACTTTAAAGTTTTCTTAGTACCAGGCCTATGGTCTTTTATTCGAATTCCATAGAACAACGCTGGGAAAAATATTAACTCAGTTATAATGTAGATAGTTAATAAATGCTTCAACCTGACTAAACGCAGGAGGCAGTTTCCTAATTGAATTGAATTGAATTTATTATCATATGTACCGAGGCACAGTGAAACGCTTTGTCTTGCGAGTAATACTGGCAGATCACATAGTTCAGCAGCACAGATCAGTAAATAATAGGTCAACACCAGCAAAAACAAGAACACAGGTACAGGCGAATGTTAAGATTTTGTGAGTCCATTCAGTATTCTAACAGCAGTTGGACAGAAAATGTTACGAAATCGAGTGGCGCTTGCGTTCAGGCTTCTGTACCTTCTCCCCGATTGTAAAGGTTGTAGAAAAACATTGTCGGGGTGGGATGGCTCTTTAAGAATGCTGGTGGCCTTTCCTTGGCAGCGGGCCTTGAAGATGCATTCTATAGATGGGAGGTTGGCCTTTGTCGTTGTCCAAGTTGAGTTCGCCCCTCTCTGTAACCGTCTCAGATCTTGAATGGTACAGTTGCTGCAACAAGGAGTGATACATCCAGACAGCATGCTCTCTGTGGCTCACCTAAAACTTTGCAATTGTACCTAATTGGGCCAAAATCTGCTTTAACCACTGGAATGGTTTGCAGAATCCCTACTGTGTGTAAACAGGTCATTTTGTTCAAAAGATCCACACTGACCGTCTGAAGAGTAGCCCTCCCAGACCCATCCAGCAAACTAATTACTCTGTATTTACCCTCTGACTTAATACACATAACCTACACATCCCTAAACACTACAGGCAATTTTGCATAGCCAATTTACCCAACTTGCACATCTTTGCATTGTGGCTGGAAGCCAGAGCACCCGGCAGAAACCCATGCAGACACGGGCAGAATATACAAACTGCACACAGTTGCCCGAGGCTGGAAACGAATCCTGGCCGCTGGTGCCCAGGAAGAGTGTGACTTACTGGTGTCCCAAAACTAAAATTGCCCACTGTGTGTTATTCTTGGCAGAGCTTCACAGCCTGGTCAGCACTGTGCGGAGTGAAATATTGCTGACTGCTGCAATATTGTAACTAGCTGTATTTTGGAAAAAAAGTTTTACCAAAATAAAATGGAGGGGACTGGGATCTGCAGCGATTCGTCATACATTAAAAGTGTTAGATTGTTCTGTTTAATTGAAAATAAGGCAGATTAACGACAGCAAGGTTAAAAATCCTTGCAATTACTCAGTTTCTGCTGACCTGCTGCCTCATGGCATATTGTAATTATGTAGAATCCCTGCCAACAATCCTTCTGGTTGATATTAGTCTAAATTATTGATACTATGTGGGGAACTATGCCCACTCAAAATCGGCAGGAAATTAAAGGCTCAATCTTGATCAAAAGATTTATTACACAGTACTTGTTACATTACATCTGAAGTAAATCATTGTGTCTTGTAAGACTTCAGACTTATGAATAATTAATATTAATGCTACTGCAACATTCTGCTATGCAACTCAGAGATAACTGAGCAACTTCAACACACTGGTTCGCATACCCAGCAAATATATTGAGGTACTGCCTTTTGCAACAACACACAAACCTGCAAATAGATAGAAATTTTAAACTCAAGAAATGCCATTGCACTGTGCGATAGTGACTGGATAATCTATTATTTCTTTTAAAACAATCATAGAATCCATACAGTGCGGAAACAGCCAACAACTTCGTCCCAACCGATCCTCTGCAGAGTAACTCACCCTGACCCATTCCCCTACATTTTTCCCTGGACTCGTGCATCTATCCTACACATCCCTAAATATTCTGGGCAATTTCGCATGGCCAATTCACCTTAGATGCACATCTTTGGATTGTGGGAGGTAACTGGAGCACCCGTAGTAATCCCACGAAGACACGAAGAGAATGTGCAAACTCCACACAGACAGTCGCCTGAAGCTGGAATCGAACCAGATTCCCTGGTGCGGAGATAGCAGTGCTAACCACTGAGCCACCGTGCTCTTAGCCAAGGGATAACTTTAGTGGCTAATACTTGCAATATGCCAAAGACAATTGAAATAGTTCCATGGTATTCTTTGTGCACACATCTTAAAATAAAATTAAACCTTGGTTCAAAATTTCACTAAAACAACCAGGTTACAGTTTGAAAAGTTGCATTGCGCATGAATTCAAGCTGTCTGCTTAGATAGGCATCAGATTCAATGGCACCTTTCAACAAAAATTAAGAAACTCTCCAGTCTTCCTGTGAGAAACATTTATCCCTCAAAGAAATCCAATAAAAAAAAATACAATGGTTAGATGGTCCTTCCTACAAACTAATTGGCAGTGGTGTAATGTAAGAAGTAACAGTGACTTCACTTTAACCAACATAGTTCATTGTGAAGCATTTTAAACTGCTCAAAAACATAACAAGGTACTTCATTTATGTAAGAGTGTACTGCAGTGATTAAATAACTGGAACAGTAATCATGAGGACCAGACAATAGTCCAGTTTGAGAACTTGGATTCAGTTCCCAAAGTGATATCTGAATGAAGTTATTGTGAAGTTGTAAGATTTTCCCAGAAACAGAACTACTTCACGAGTGTCCTCCAAGGAATGAAATCTGTTTCTGACGGATCTGATCTTGATGTGTCTTTCCTTCTTAACTGCCCTTTTATGTCGGATAGCAAGTTGTTGCATGGAAATGGACCTTTAAGGGCAATTAGGGATGTTTAACACCAAGATCTGGTGAACGAGTAAAATAAAACTTCAGTAAGTTACATCTCCTGTTCAAATGCAATGTGTGAGCATTAAAAAAAAACCACAATGTGACCACATGTGGAATGAAAGTACAGCCGAGACATTAATTTGAGTTTGTGTGGGTTTCCTCCGGATGTTCCAGTTTCCTCCCACAGTCCAAGGATGTGCAGGTCAGCTGAACTGGCCATGCTAAATTGCCCATAGAGTTAGGTGCATTAGTCAGGAGTAAATATGGGGAATGGGTTTGGGTGTGTTACTCTTCGGAGGGTCTGTGTGGACTAGTTTGGCCGAATGACCTGCTTCCACACTGTAGGGAATCTAATCTAATTTTATATTCTTTTGTGCCTCCTACTTATAACATTAGCTTAGTTATTCAATACTTCCTAGTGACAAAAGTCAATCCAGAAATAAAAGATTTGTAGTTGTAGGATTGAAAATACTTTTAATGGTTCATGGAAATATTTCTCAACTATTCTTCGGGAGTGAAAATTGCCAATATTTCAAGGTTTCTTTTGTGAAAGGGAACACATCCAAATTTCCATGCCCATCTTTCCCAAAATATTTAAGATCCTCAATTAGATTTTCAGCACCTGTATAACACTGAAATAGTCCATAACGAAGAGTCATAGAGAGCATTATTTTACTTCAGTTCTGCTGTATTATCCAGCCCTTTCTACTCCCATTACAGCCTTTGAGAATGCTCCAACATACCATCCTCTTCTCTGTTGTTGGGATGGTCACTTACTTATTCTTGGAACAGCAGGATACCTATAAAGATTAATATCTTGTTAAAATTCATAAAACAGCTGTCTGGCTATCCCACAAGATTATGTCTTCTCATACATGCCAACAACCTTGTCCTGTTTCGCATTTGGTGCATCCTCTTCCAGTTAAAGCTACTCATAAATGTGAGTATTTAATGTCCACATTGGCAGATTTAATTAATTCATATTGGAATGTATCTGCCAAATCTTTAGCAAAACTGAACCAGCAAACAGCATCAAACTGTGCACACGCCCGACACGACATTGCTGCTCCTCATTGACTTTTCAAATGCACTGCTCCATTCCAAATAGGAGACCACCCTTTGCCATTCGTAGAAATTTGTTTCTGATGGATCCAAGTCGTTTTTCTGTACTTCCGTCATTTTTGGTGAACTCATATCAAGTTACACTTTGGAATTTGACAGTCAGGCCAAGATTGTTTATCTTGATCCTAATCAATTTTGACCAGTTTTCCAGCCCTTCGTGTTCTTGAAAACTGGAATGGGACTGGGTTCTATCAGCCCTCTAGGGATAGGCTACAAGGTCAATAGGTGGATAAAAGGGTGGAAGATGGCCAGGGAAGGAAGGAGCTTCAGTGCCTCTCATATTGCCACCTCCGTAATATTTTATTGATCCCAAATTTGGGAAAGGATGACCACTCAGGTGGTCAATGTAGAGTCTGTTCCCGCCAATGCTGGCAGCTTACTTGTAGCAAGTGGCTCTTCCATTGTGTGGGAGACCTCCTCTTGCATCCTAGAGGCACGCCTGCAGGATGCCCCTCCTAAAGAAGGACCTCATGGCTCACAACAGAGTAGCCCATCTGCATACTGGAACAGTCTCCTGTCCATGGTAGCGATCATTACAGGAACTGGAAATCAAAGTAAGTGAGTGAAAGATGCTGTGAGGCCTCGAGTGTACACAACATTCCCAGGACCAGGTTGGCAGGACCTCCTGAGGCCATTAATGACTCAATAAAATCCCCCAATTGGTTCATGGACAACGGGTTACTCCTACTCCTAGTAAGAGTATTGTGATTACCGCTGTTGCAGTGCAATCAAGTAAAGAGTGAAGAGTGGCCATGTGATAAAATCATTTGCATTCAGTGCTGTATACTGTTGTGCCTTTTTTTGTGAACTACTTTATAATTCCTCTAAATGTTCTTAATGCACGATTTGTTTCATAGAATGGTGATTTTTTACATAGGATGACAGAGGAAATACAGAACAGAAACAGAGCATTTTGCGCAATCAGTTCATGCCAGTGGTTATGCTACACTCAAGCTGTTTCACATCTTTTGTCATCGAAGTCGCCCATTGCAATTCTCTATTCCCATCCCTTCCAAGTGCTCACCTAGTTTCCTTGAAATACATCCCACAGTCCAAAGATGTGCAGGTCAGGTGAATTGACCATGTTAAATTGTCCATAGTGTTAGGTAATGGATAAATGTAGGGGTATGGGTGGGTTGCACTTCGGCGGGTCGGTGTGGACTTGTTGGGCCGAAGGGCCTGTTTCCACACTGTAATGTAATGTAATGTAATCTAATCTAATCTAATTAACTTAAACTATTCCGTCTGGTCACATATTCCCCGTTCTCATCATTCATTCAGTGAAGAGGTTTCTTCTGAGGCACTGTCTTATATTTACAGTCTATAATTATGTTATTCCTCATCGAGAAATGTTTTCTCGGTACCTTCCCTTTTCAAAATCTTTCATAATTTTAGAACTGTCAGCCTTCTATTCAAGAGAGAAGTGAACAGCACGACAATTATTCCCTGATATACACAGCCATAAACTTGTTTATCATCTTATAAATCTTCTCTTCACTCCCTCTCGTACTCTCTATAATGCGTCTACTGGAACTGCAGGCAAAACCCTTAATTGTAGTCAACCAATTTTTATAAGGACCCTCCTTTCAAACCTATCACTTTAGAGATAAAGCTTGAGCCTTGTTTGCATTTTTATTGTCTTCAGAACCTGTGGTGAAATTGTTAGTGACTGATGTAATTGTCTGAGATCCCTTTGTTTGTCTCACTCACTTCGACGTGCATATTTGAACAAGATGTAACACCTTACGTTTATGAGTGTGTGGATATTCATTTGCTAATTACTTGGCCATACTAGAAATTAATTATTGACTGCTTGCAACTTCTTGTATTCCTCAGAGTTGGTTATCTTTCAACATTCCTCTTCAAATTTGGTGACTTTGAAATGCTAAATATTTTTGTAATAATTATAGGCAATATTTAATTTGCAGTTTTACTTAGTTTTGAACTTATGCTTACGTACCTAGAGAGGTGCAGTAATCCACACAGTAACTGTAACAACTAAACGAAGAATGACAGATAGATAAAAATTATTACCAACACAGGGCTAATTAATAGTCTCCATTAACTGCAAGAACAAAACAGGGAATTATTTATACACGAATGAAATGGTGAAATTATCCGTAGTGTAATTATTTTTTGACTATTTCTTTTAGTTACAGTTTATTTCCCCAGGTATTTCTGTGCTACTGGTATCAAATTGAAAAGGCACCCACCCTCCATTTTAAAGTAACTGATGGTAAAAAATAATTATATAAAATGCAACATGATTTATGAAGCCATCCCTCCAGGCTAATACACATCCACAGCCACCGAGAGTAATGCAGGGAGTGGCTGAATAGGCTGGGGCTGATTTCACTGGAACATTGGAGGCTTAGGGTGACTTTATAAAGGTTTATCAAATCATGAGCGGCATGGAGATGGTGAATAGAAAACGACTTTTCCCTGGGGTGGGTAGAGTCTCACTTTGAACCTATGCTCGTGAGTATAGGTTTAGAGTGAGAGGGGAAAACGTTGAAAGTACCTAAAGTGTGATTTGTTTCATGCAGAAGATGGTGCGTGTATGGAATGAACTGCCAGAGGAAGTGATGGAGGCTGGTGCAATTTCAACATTTAAAAAGCATCTGAATGTGTATATGAACAGGAAGAGGTTAGAGGGATATGGGCCAAGTACTGGCAAATGGGAATAGATTAGTTGAGGATATCTGGTCAACATGCGTGAGTGAGACCAAAAGTTTGTTTCCAAATTGTACATCTCTATGACTCTATGACTCTATTCCTTTGCTCTTAATGTACTTGGAGGATCTCTTTGGATTATGTTTAACATTATCTACTAAGTCCATCTCATTTTTCCTTTCTTCCCCTCCTCACCTCCCTGTTTAGAATGTCCCTGCATCTCCAGTACTCTTCGATATTCACTTGATCTCATTTATCTATGTCTGTTATAAGATTCGTTCTTCTTCTTAATAAGAGCCTCAATAGCTTTATTCCTCCAGTGTTCCATCCTCTTACCAGTCTTACCTTGACTCTAACAGGAACATCAAGCCTCTAAACTCTTATTATCTCACTTCTGAAAGCCTCGCTCTTGTTGGCCAGTTCTTTAGCTGCAGAATGTCTACTCCTAGCCCAATTAAGAACATTAACTTATATATAATGCCAATCCTTTCCATTGGTATTTTACAACTAATTGAATTAATGCTGATGCCCCCAAACTGCTCCCCTACTAACCTTTCAGTCACTTGCCCTGCATTATACCACAAGAGTGGGGCAGGTTTGCTCATTCTATGGTAGTTTCAACAGCATATTAATGAAGACAAATTCCTTCAACACTTAACGAATTCCTCACCATCCAAGCTCTTAATACCATGGCTGTCCCATGTTTTTATGTTTGGATGGTTAAAATTTGCTGTTATTACAATCCTAATATTCTTACGTATAAATGAGATCTGTAAACATATTGGCTACTCAATTTCGCTCTGACTACCAGGGGGACTATTACAATAACATTAAAGTAATCATGCTTTTCTTATTTATGAATTTCATCCACATAGCTTTACTGGACCATCCCTCACAAATACGTTCTGTTAGAACAGCACTAATACTTCACCACAATTAAAATTGGCTCAAATCTCCTTCTAGCTCTTCTTACTTCTGCCGTACCTTTGATGGTGTGAGTTGCCTGGAGGACTTTGAACATAAATTATTCAATTTACTGGTGATGGTTAGTAGCTGAAAATAAAGATACTATGAGTGACTTGGTGATGGGAAATAAAAATGTTACATTGTGTGGAAGGAATGTTCTGAATATAAACAATATTTTTTTAAAAAACGAACTCCATTCTGTCTGCTCAGTTTTTGCTTACACCGCTTTACCTTCAGCGTATTTTCCTTATATTTTGATTAGTTCAAATTCATCTCATCCGCTGTTTTGTAATTGTCAGGCATTTGTTAACAGGTGTTTGCTGCTTCAGAATGTAGGTCGCCTTATCGTGTACGCTCTCACAACTCAGTATTTGGAGTGCTTGTTGTTTCAACCTGTGCTTTGGTCTATAAGGCAAAATTACAGAAAAATATTAAAAATATTAATATTAATATAAGGGAAAATGTTAGGATATTGGAAGAACAGCTAAGAACTTCAAAATTTGACAGAGGGTTTGTGGGAAAGGACATGGAAAGCAGTAGGGTTTCCAGTACTTCTGATCCCTGCCTTCACTGATCGAAATCAACCTGTGATTTATCATTTTTGAGGATTGTTGTTCATTAATATTGGTGCATCAGATAGATCTCAGTCTCGAGCGGGTGCGACATGCCTCTTTGTCTTGTCATGAACTCAGTGGAACATACAATATTAAGGGTGTAAACCGAAAGGGGTGAAGGAGCAGAGGATCCTCCGTTATACGTGCACAACTCAGAGAAGGTACTATGACATGTGGACAGAAGAACAAAAAAACCCTACTTCAAGTACGCTGTACCGAACAAACGCGAAGCAATTATGTTAAACTGAAATAAAACAGTCGCTTGTCTCACCTGGAATATCACATCCAGTTTCAGAAGCCACATTTTTGAAAAAAATGCAAAGCTATGGGACAGGCTGCGTGACTGATTCAAAACACTGTTCCTGGGATGATGCACCTCACGGACTCTGAGAAATTGGGACTGATCCCCTCTGCTGAACATGTGAATAGTTGCAATGATTGGTTCTCAATTCCATATTGCGTCATATAGATCGCAACGGTTGAATATTTCCAGTACTTCTTGAGTTCTGCCTTGCCTGATCGACATCGACCACTGATTTATTATTTTTGAGGGCTTCTATTCAGTAATATCCCTGTATTAGACAGACCTCAGTCTCATTTCCTGGGATTTGACAGGTGTGGTGTTTTAAATAGATCCTAGAAATTGTTCTCCATGACATTTATATTTGAGAAAATCTCCAGTTCTGAGAATCCGCTCTTGGATTGTAAACGTGTTGTTTCTGAATACCTGACTGAACAGTGACATTTTTTGGCTCATGAATGTTTCGTTGGGTGTGTTAGGTGGTGATTTGTGCATTACTAACCCACGCTGTCGCAACATTGGGAGTACTTTTAATTTAGACAGTGTCGAGTAAACCTTCAATCTCCGTTGCCTGCCTTTTATAGGCTTCTGGTGGAGCAACGCTCCAAATTTGTATCATTATGTATATCCAGGCCGTGACCCCTTGTGCATAAGAGGAAACGTTCTCTAATCATTTTGTTTCCGGTGTGTTCCACGAGGCATATCGTGATAAGTGGGCCACATAGTGGCGGTGCATTAACCTAAATGACTGGATTAAACACAACCAAACGGAATAAGTGAAGGTATTTCGCTGGGAAAGTAGTGGGACGTGAGAAAATATATTATTACTGACTGGCCTTGAAGAAAGAATTGAGAAAACTCAAGGTTAGTGCATATTCATTCGAGATTTATTAACCATTTTAGAAGGCATTTTTATCCAAAAAGTTGATGTAAAAGTTAACAGAAGTGAATACAGTGGCTGGATGCCGCATTGAGACAAGAATGCATGCGCTGTGAGCTGGGAACTTTCTGTGCATCTGTCACAGTCACCAGAAAGGGAATACAATGGCTCACCATAAAGGGAAGGCCACCATTTTGAATAATGAACAAATAAAAACAAAACAAATAGGCTTCAAACAAAGGGGAAGCTACAAATTATTTCAACCACAATCTTCATAATGATATCAAAGGATATAATAGGAAAATCCATCAATAATTGTCTCAGTTACACGCTGATAAACTGAAGTGATCTCACTGTTAGAGTCAGCAACAGGACTGAGTGTAGATTGGGAATTCAGAGACCTTGATATGCAGATCAGGAAAACCTACGGGGTCGACAACTCATTCACTTTACCTGGAAAAGAGAAATAAAACAATGATGCAGATGTTTATGGTCAGGAGCATCAGATTCAATTTTTATTCAATGGCACACTTAGAGATATCACAAAACATTTTGGGCTGCTTGGCGTGTGAAAGATCATTATTCTAACCTTCACCAGAGTGACAGCAGCGCTGTAAAAAAATACTGAGGAAGAATAGGGTGATGAATGTGGAAGCAGTTGTACAGATGTTGCTGTTATCATCTTCATATCTTCAATCCAAGTGTGATCTATGGAACCTACGAATATAAAGCCGAGAAAACGCATTTAAATTGTTTATTGATCCAGTCCGATCTATGTGCATCCAAGTTATGTAATTAGAGACCATTACATTTTCATGAAGCAGTCAGACGTTTATCAAATGTGACTCTCTTAGCTGTATCTATTAGAGCATTATTGACTCTCAGCAGGAACTTGCAAATTCCAACTGCACATATTCTTTCTTCACTGACTGTCAGAATACTTTAAATTACTTTTTCTTTTAATCTATTATTGAAGGATATTATTATTTGAGGAAAGGATATTAAGAACGATTATCGTAATTATATCATTACATTCTAAATATAGGCTGAGCCCCTCATAATACGTGTGAAGAATTTTGATCCATACTTGCAAAGGCAAGACACACAAGGCAATGGATCAAGTGCTGGCACATGAGACTGGAATAGTTAGGTGGCTGTTATTTATAGGTGTGGACTGGATGGACCAAAGAGTCTTTTCCTGTGCTGTATAAGGTGATTCTGTGAAAACTGTTATAAATAATGCCTTATTCATTTTAATCACAGATGTTCTGTTTATCTAATTTCCAACAACACTTACCTTAACATGGAATTTCTTTGCTCTTGTGCGACCTGCTGTGTTGAACCAGTAGATTTTGCTGGGGCAATCTACTGCTGACCCGGGTAGGGTTAACTGGCTGCTCTGGGTGTAGGTTCCCTTGTTGTATATCACTGATGGGTAAGTCTTCAATCCAGTCGTGATTAGCTCCCCACCTTTCTTCAAGGTTACCTTGGTTATTTCAGGGAAATAGTCCATCGCCAAACAACCGAAGATCACAGAACCGGTGTTGTGGTCCTGACAGGAGGAGACCAGGCCATAAAGCGTGGGGGGAGACGGTGTCTCTAGGATATAATGACCAATTGAGCACATTAGGTACTGTTAATTTGTACTTATCAGTTACTCAAATGTATCCTCAGCTATAAACGTTTTCCATCATGCTCCTGCAGAGGTCTACAGCATAACTGGAGTTTATTTTTGTTTCTTACCAGTTGTTGATCATGCTCTATTGGTTTCCTCTTCAGAAACAAGCCCTCTACCTTGACCATTACCATAAAATGTATGAAGAAGAACATCCTGATCCAACGGCCAGTAACTATTTGAAAATCTCACCAACTGACACTTTCACTGGGTTGCAAGTGAAGAGCGGAGAGGATTCACAAAATACAAACCAAGGAAATCCGGATTCATCAAAATTCGAAAGTGTTTGCAAACAGGCCATTTGACCCAACAAGTCCACAACCACCCTTTGAAAGATAACTCATCCAGACACATTTCACCCTGACTAATGGACCTAATCTCCCAATCCCTGAACACAGCGTGACGAATTTACCCGGCTTGCACATGTTTGAACTTTGGGAGGAAACCCACACAGACATGGGGAGAAAGTACAAACTCTACACAGACAATCAGCCGAGGCTGGAATCGAACAAGTGTCCCTACGACTGTGGGGCAGCAATGCTAACCACGGAACCTGGGTGCCACCCCACTAGGTACCGTGCTGCTGGAAATCAGAAACAAAATTGCTAGAAATTGCTTGAAAACCCCAAAAGCTGGCAGAATTTCTGGAGATAAAACCAAGTGAACGGTTCAGGTCCAGTGATCCTTCCTCATTTATCAATGCAAGGCAGAATGTCCTCTCTGGGAGGAAGGTCACTGCAGCAGCAGCACAGGCAGGAGCTGAGCACTGGGACTGGAGGATGTCTGTCACAGCTGACCTTATGCAAATTGTCTGGAAGTCGAAACTTCTAACTTACAATTATCTGAATCCTGGAGGCATCTGAAAAATGGAGGACCATAAAGTTTCAGAGACTTTGGAGCATTGCAGCTAACTGAGCTGACTATGTACGTAAATATGATTTGAAAAATTAACTAGTAATCTTTAACTTTAATAAATGTCAAACTGACACGCAGTTCACCATCAAGGCTCTCATCTGTCACAGACAAACCACTGCTCTCCCTCTCTGTCTAGACATAAATTTCCATACACATTGACAAACCCTACCATGTTACTCACCAATTCATGCCCGGAATACAGCACACCTATCACAAGAAACTCAACCAAGGCAATCCATATTGATAGTGTAGATGAGCAGAGATATCCCTGTGTCCATGTACATAGATCCCTAAAAGTTGCCAGTAGCATTGATAGGATTGTTAAGAAGGCATACTTTGAGTTGGCTTTCATTGGAAGAAAGACTGAGATTCAAAACCATGGGATCATGCTGCAGCCGTACAAAACTCTGGTGTGGCCGTACTTGGACTATTGTGTACAGTTCTGGTCACCACGTTATAGGAAGAATGTGGAAGCTTTAGAAAGAGTTCAGTCGAGGTTTAACAGAATGTTGTCTGGTGTGGCGGTAGGGTTTGATGAGGGATTGAGGCTGTTTTTGTTTGAGAGACCAAGGTTGAGAGGTGACTTAATTGAGACATATAAGACAATCAGAGGGTTCGATAGGGTGGACAGCGAGACTCCTTTTCCTCGGCTGGCGATGGCTAGCAGGAGAAGGACAAAGGTCTACATTGAGGAATGAGCGATAGAGGGCGGATGTCAGAGGTAGTTTGTTTACTCAGAGAGTACTATGGGCGAGGAACGCACTGCCTGCAACAATAGTATCCTTGCCAATCTTAAGGGCATTTAAAATGTCATTGGATCAGGATATGGATGAAAGTGGAATAGTGCAGGATCGATTGGCTTCAGATTGGTTCCACAGGTCGGTGCAACATCGAGGGTTGAAGGGCCTATACTAGACTATAACATTCTATGTTCTATATTCCAGGTGGACATATAATCACAATTCATTTCACTCAATTCCACTGATGCCACCCTGCACCTGGTCCATGTTGAATCTGGCCTTGACAGCACCTGGCACCATCATTTGCACAACTTCTGTCAGAACCCCACTCCCCCAGACATGACTTCAGCCCTTGGTCACTGACCTCTCATTTAACCCAAGTCAACCTGTGCACATTGTATCCTAGCTCCTTTTGCATCTGTCCTTTACCACCTGCCATTTTTTCAGACTCTCAGCTTTGCATTTTGACATCACGTCCACCTGCCACTTCATTACAGTGACCTTCTATCCCTGAAACAGAGTGGCTCACTGCCCACCTCTACACTAACCAGCCTGGCACCCTGCGCACCTCTCCACAAACCAGACTAGCACCTTGCTGACATCTCTGCTAGCAAGCTTGGCAAAGAAATCTCTCAGGCATTTCAACTCAAACTATCCCTCACCTACCAAGCACAATTCGACCAAATTATTCTTGTGACCATTACCATTTGCCTGGATGCCAGCCTGCAGATGGGGTGCATACAAGCTTAACCCGCAGCAAGCCAACACCTCCCAGCCTACCAGCCCAAACCCTCCCACATTCCCAATCTATCCCCTCACTTGCTCACCACCTTCCAACTTTGAGTCTACTCCACCATAAAGTCAGACAGTCATAAAGTAATGTAGCACAGAAACAGTTACTTTGGTCCAGCCCATCCATGCTGACCAAAGTTTCCAAATTACACTAATTTGTCTGCCTTTAGCACATATCCATCCAGACCGATCCTGTTCCTGTACCTGTCCAAATGTCTTCTAAATGTTGTAAATTTCTCTGCATTTACCACTTCCTCTGGCAGTTCATTCCAATATCTGGTACATTTACAACATGAAACCTCAACGCCTGCACTCAATGCTCTGATCAATGAAGCCACATACGCCAAACACCTTCAACACGCTAGCTACTTAAGACAATGCTTTCAAGAATCTATGAGTCTGATTCCCCCTTCCCTCTCTTCAAGATCACTACCCAGTGCCCTACCATTAATTCTGTAAGTTGTGACGTGATTTATCTTCTCAAAAAGCAACACGTCGTATCCATTTAAATTAAACTCCATCTGTCACTTCTTAACCCATTGGCCCAGCTGATCAACATCTTCTTGTACATTCAGATAACTTTCACTGACAACTATAGCACCAATTTCGGTGTCATGTGCAAACTTACAAACCATGTTTTCATGGCTTTTAACCAATATTGTACCCTGCTTGCCTTTTCCCCACATACATGTAGCATTTTTTAAAGGATTGAAGGAATCTATCTTCTTCTTGAAATCACTTCATGTTCTTACCTCAATTAATTTCTGTGGCGGAGAATTCCAAAGGTTCACCATTCTTTCGTTGAACAGTTTACAATCGTATTCAATTTTATCGGGTGTTGGAAAGGCTGCTGAGCAGCAGGATTTATGATGATCCCATGAATGGAATACCATTCTAGGTACCTTCTTCCGATTTTAATTTGCATGTTGACATGTCCCTTCGGCAGCATGTTCCAAAACTGTGAACTTTGAGGATAAGGGCGTGTATACATGTAAATGCTTCACCTGAAAGCTTTCCTCCAAATTAGTCTCCATCTTACAGTAATAGAGATGTACAGGACGGAAACAGACCCATTGGTCCAACACGTACATGCCGACCAGATATCCCAACCCAATCTAATCCCACCTGCCAGCACACAGCCCATATCCATCCAAACATTTCCGATTCATATACCCATCCAAATGCCTCTTAAATGTTGCATTTGTCGCAGCCTCCACCACTTCCTCTGACAGCTCATTTCATACCCGTACCACGCTTGTGTGAAAAAGTTGCCCCTTTGGTCTCTTTTATATATTTACCCTCTCACCGTAAACCTATGCCCTCGAGCTCCAGATTCCCTGAGGCCAGGAAAGGACTTTGCCTATTTACGCTATCCATGCACCTCATAATTTTGTAAACCTCTATAAGGTCATCCCTCAGCCTCCGACGCTCCAGAGAAAACAACCACAGCCTGTTCAGCCTCTCCATATAGCTCAAATCCTCCAACCCTGGCAACATCCTTGTAAATCTTTTCTGAACCTTTTCAAGTTTCACAACATCTTTACGATAGGAAGGAGACCAGAACTACACGCATTATTCCAACAGTGGCCGAACGAATGTCCTGTACAGCCGCAACGTGACCTTGCAACTCCTGTACTCAATACTCTGACTAATAAAATAAAGCATACCAAACGCCTTGTTCACTATTCTACTCCACTTGCAACGAGCTATGAATCTGCATTCAATGTCTCTTTCTTAACTTAAAAATGTGTTGCTGGAAAAGCGCAGCATGTCAGGCAGCATCAAAGGAACAGGAGAATCAACGTTTCGGGCATAAGCCCTTCTTCAGGAATCATGCCCGAAACGTCGATTCTCCTGTTCCTTTGATGCTGCCTGACCTGATGCGCTTTTCCAGCAACACATTTTAAGCTCTGATCTCCAGCATCTGCAGTCCTCACTTTCTCCTGCTCAATGTCTCTTTGTTCAGAAACACTCGCTATGACCTTACCTTGAAGTGTTTTCCCAAAATGCAGCATCTCACGTTTATCTGAATTAAACTCCATCTGCCACTTCTTAGCCCATTGGCCCATCTGGTCAGGATCTCGTTGTAATCTGAGGAAACCCTATTTGCTGTATCCGACCCATCCAAAGTTGGTGTCATCTGCAAACTTACTAACTCTACCTCTTACGCTCGCATCCAAATCATTTATGTAAATTATAAAAGGTAAAGGGCTCAGCACCGATTCTTGTGGCACTCCACTGGTCACAGGCCTCAGTCTAAAAACAATCCTCCACCACCACCCTCTGTCTTCTACCTTTGAGCCAGTACTATATCCAAATATCTAGTTCTCCCAGTATTTCGTGAGATCTAACATTACTAATCAGTCTCTCATGGGAAACCTTGTCGAACACCTTGCTGAAGTCCATATAGCTCACATCTACTGCTCTGCCCTCATCAATCTTCTTTGTTACTTCTTCAAAAAAATCAATCAAGTTTGTGAGACATTATTTCCCCGCACAAATCCATGTTGACTATCCAGAATCAGTCCTTGCCTTTCCAAATATATGTAGGTACTGTCCCTCAGAATTCTCTCCAACAAGTTGCCCACCACCGCCGACAGGCTCATTGGTCTATAGTTCCCTGGCTAGTCCTTACCACACGTCTGAAACAATGACACCACGTTTCCCAACCTCCAGTCTTCCGGCACCTCACCTGTGACCATCAATGACACAAATATCTCAGAAAGAGTCCCAGCAATAACTTCTGTTGGTTCCCACAGAGTTCTCGGGTACGCCTGATCAGGTCCTGGGGACATATCCACCTTTAACCGTTTGAAGACATCCAGCACTTCCTCCTCTGTAATCTGGACATTTTGCAAGATGTCACCATCTATTTCCCTCCAGTCTTTATCTTCCATATCCTTTTGCACACTAAATATTGATGCAAGATACTCATTTAGTATCTCTCCCATTTTCTACATCTCCACACAAAGGCAACCTTGCTGAAACTTGCAGGGCCCTATATTCTCCCTGTTTACCCTCTTGACCTTAATGTATTTGTAAAAACCCTTTGGATTTTCCTTAATTCTATTTGCCAAAGCTATCTCATGTCCCTTTTTTGCCCTCTTGATTTCCCTCTTAATTATACTGCTACTTCCTTTATACTCTTCTCAAGATTCGCTCGATCTATCCTGTCTATATCTAACATATGTTTCCTTCTTTTTCTGAACCAAACCCTCAATTTCTTTAGTCATAGAGCATTCCCTATACCTACTAACCTTTCCTTTTACGCTAACAGGAATACACTTTCTCTGGATTCTCATTATCTCATTTCTGATGGCTTCCCATTTTTCAGCTGTCACATCTTTCCCCAACAGCTTTCGAAAGTTCTTGTCTAATACCGTCGAAATTGTTCTTTCTCCAAATTAGAACTTCAACTTTTAGTCCTGGTCTATCCTTTTCCATCACTATTTTAAATCTAATAGAACTATGGTCCCTGGCATCAAAGTGCTCCCCCACTGATTCCTCAGTCAGCTGCCCTGCCTTATTTCCCAAGAGTAAGTCAGATTTTGAAGCTTCTCTTGTAGATACATCCGCACACTGAATCAGAAAATTGTCTTGTACGCACCTTACAAATTCCTCTTCATCTAAACCTTTAACACTATGGCATTCCCAGTCTATGTTTACAGAGTTAAAATCGCCTACCATAACCACCATATTATTCTTACAGATAGTTGAAATCTCTTTACACGTTTGTTTCTCGATTTCCCTCTAATTTGTATCCTGGAACATTAATCTGCCAGTCCTGCTCACCCCTGAGCCATGTATCTGTATTTGCTATGATATTCCAGTCCCATGCTCCTAACCATGCCCTGATTTCACCTGCCTTCCTTGTTAGGCCCCTTGCATTGAAATAAACGGAGTTTAATTTATTAGTACTACCTTGTCCCTGCCTGCTCTGACTGTTTGACTCGCTTCTGTTCTCAACTGTACTAGTGCCAGATTGACCTCTTTCCTCACAATCTCCCTGGGTCCCACCACCGCCCCTCCCCCCACTTTACTAGTTTAAATCCTTCTGATCAGCTCTAGCAAATTTCCCTGCCAGTATATTGGTCCCCTTCCAATTTAGGTGCAATCCGTCCTTTTTGTACAGGTCATTTCTAACCCAAAAAAGATTCAAATGATCCAAAAATGTGAATCCTTCACCAATTCACCAGCTCCTCAGCCACGCATTCATCTGCTCTATCCTCCTATTCCTGCCCTCACTAGCTCGTAGCACTTGGAGTAATACAGATATTACTACTTTCGAGGAACTCCTTTTTAAATTTCTGCCTAACTCTCTGTAATCTCCCTTCATCATCTCAACCTTTTCCCTTCCTATGTCCTTGGTTCCAGTGAGGACAATGTCCTCTTGCTGTCCCCCCTCCCCCGTGAGAACATTCTGCACACTCTTTGAGACATCATTGATCCTGGCACCGGGGAAGCAACACACCATTCTGCTTTTTCGCTGCTGGCCACAGAAAGGTCTGACTGCACCTCGGATTGCAGAATCCCCGAACACAATTGATCTCTTGGAAGCCGACGTACCCCTCGTTGCATTAGAGCCCGTCTCAATACCAGAAACTTGGCTGTTCGTGCTATGTTCCCTGAGATTCCATCATCCCCTACATTTTCCAAAACAGCATACCTGATTGAAATGGGTATATCCACAAAAGACTCTTGCACTAGGTGCCTACCTATCTTACCTTTCCTGGAGTTAACCCATCTATGTGACAGTATCTGAGACTTTCCCCCTTCCTATAACTGCCATCCATAATGTACCGTTGCTGTTGCAATTTCCTCATTGCTTGTAACTGTCTCTCCAACCGATCCATTCGATCTGATAAGATTCGCATCCAAAAGCACTTATGACAGATATAATCCGCAATCATGCTTAATCTCTCTTTAAACTCCCACATCTGACAAGAAGCACATATCACTCTATTAAAGGCAATTTTTCCTCTTCATAATTTACAGACGCTGAAATTAACACCGTCTTATTCCTCGACAAAACACTGCCCCACACAAACTTTAGCAATTCAAGTAAGCTGATGATGATTAGTTTCTCAAGGAAAAGTCTGACACTTCCACACCTATCTAGAGATGCAGATAATCACTGGAAGCATTGAAAAGTATTTACGGGAATTGTGAATGGTTTCCTTCTGTGTGGTTTGGCTTCTTTTTCTCTAAACAAACTTCTTAATCATATAATGGGAATGAAGATTTCCTCATTTTTTAGCGCAGCAATCACGCATTATACTTCTCTGGAATAAAGAAATATAATTTTAAATTAATGGAATGTGGTGACTGGGATGTTTAAACGGGAAGTTATCAAATATTTAAAGCTTATTTTCATGACCAATTAAAGTGGCCTCATTGGGTCACTTTAACTTCTCACAGAAATGTCTTTAAACAACGGTTTCTCCCTTTGTTAAGGGTAGTAAAATCATTGAACCAGGGATAGTTTTTGCTTGCTAGTCAAAGATGGTAAAGAGTTTTAGCCAAAGAGTGGACTGAGAAATTAGCGCGCAGATGCACCATGATCTAAGTAAATGGTGGAACAGCTCGAGAGGCTGAGTGCCCTCCTCCTGCACCTTCCTAAAATTGTGTGCTTCATTAGGCTCGCACTGACACTGAACACTTTTTATTAAAATACTTTAACATATTAATTGTTTCACACATTCTTAAAAAAATCTGTTGATTATTTGGAACGGGAGCATTGACATTCTCTATTTGAGTGATCAAAACAACTCCCACCCAATTACAGCAGTCACTGCATTCTGGAATGTGTTGTTACTTCACGAAACAGTTTCTTGTGAAAATACAGCTGAAATCAGGGCACTCACATTCAATGATTTTCTGATATTAAACATCTCTGAACGTTCTCAATTTCTTCAAATGCATCTTCTCTCTGAACAATTTGTTTCATCAAACAGAACTTCTTTTTAATGAAACAACAAACTTTGATTGCTATCAAACCAAAATAAATACAGAAGTTTCTAAAGAGTCTCAGTAGGTCTGGTGGCTCCTTTGGAGAAAAAGCAAGGGTAACATTTCACGTTCCGAGACCCCCTCTTCAGAAAAATGTTTTCATGTTTTTGGCACAAGAACTCACACCTGCTGAATTAGACAGCGATTACGTTTGCTTGACTGCTGTTGAAAAAGGTTTCTTAGCAGAGGTACTGGATGATGTGAGATAGCAACTGAAGACTAGTTGAAAGGCTACCACCATCTGCTGCAAGTGTTGGATTCAGCGGAACCCCCACTGTACTGAACAATCAAATTAAATAAAACAACCATGGCATAATCTGATCAAATATGCTTCAAATCAATTCATTCTGGATTAGTTATACATGATATTGTTAGAATAGTAATTTAAAAGCTGGGATTTATTTGAGGAGTTACTCCATTAACCCCAGCTAGCGATGTCCAAAAGTTTGTGAACAAATATTGATTTGGAAAAAGCGGCTAACCGCCAAAAGTTTGTTTAATATCTAAGAAACACAAATCAGGACTGCGATTGAATAGATTTCACCGGCCTCTGTGAGTGGAATTCCAACAAACACCCAAACGACTCGATCTGCTTTTTTGCACCGAATTAAACTGATTAGAGATGATGTCACATACGTCTCTAACAGGTTGTAAGTGAACACAGGCCACGTGGCATGGAGTCAGGGTCACTACTACAATATCACAGCAGACCTGAACACAATGAGCTCGACACTATACCGGAGAATACAGCTCATCTGTTTGACAGTGCATAAACCATGCTAATTATTAACACGTTCCAACAAACAAGGATTGTTCCAGAATGTTTACACAATAAAAGTAACATTGCAACAATTCTCCAGGAATACTTTAACTGCAGTTCTGAATTGTCCAAAGTCTATGGGAACTACAGAGGAATAAAACTAGGAATTGCACTGCCATAAATTCACAGTCACTGGACTTCAACGTTGAACTACCTTCCTCTTACTCCTTAATGTTGCTGCACCAGATGGTCTACTTAGTTGGAAATAGATTAAAATATTTTGAAATGTATTATAACAATTGCCAGTGACATTAAAAGCCGACAAAAGGTTTTCAAATAAAACGATGCAAAATAATTTCTGATCCTACATTGTGCCGCTAAACCCGCCCCGGACAATCGAGGCACAAAGAAAATAAGCAGCATATTTTCCTCTGCCTCGCTCAATCATATATCCCTTGTTGCCAACAACCAATTTTAAAACTTTTGCAATCTGCTTTTTGTTACTGAAGTGTTCGTTCTGATATGGAAACATGGCCAGGGCTCTCAATTCTGAGGCACCTAGTCAAGTATTTCATTTCTGGCAGAGAAGTGTGGTTTTGAAGCGCGAGATGAAATTGAACTGTCGGAGATTCGGGTATTGGAACCGGACAACTTACAAATGGTCAGGACCAGTTGACAAATTAGTCGGAGATAGCACTGAAACTACAACAGTCTTGATCTTTGCAGATATATCTGCTCAATTCCTCACGTCCAATATATTCACTGTAATTGAACATTCATCGTAGGAATGAACCAGAGGATACCCATTAATGTGAACGAGAATGTGTTCACAATGAACATAGATAATCACCGATTTAATCAACTTAATAAGTCATTATAATTAACAAAATTATTGAGGTGGGAAATATCGCAAATTTATGCACTGGTCCAGAGGAATTGGATTCTTCTCTAAATTATTTTTACATATTCTTAAAACATCTCTTGTACTTGAAGATTTCGCATATTCTCGACAAAGCCAATACTGCATCCCAGTGTGGAAATGCGTTTCTGTTAAAACAATTAGGGCAAGTATTTACTATCAGGTTTTCTTTACAATGGGAGTTTCAGTTTCTTGTTAGCTGTTTTGTAACGTACGAAAATGTTTTAAAAATGTATGAATTGAAAACATGCTTCTATCTGGAGTTGCCCATTTTAACTGGTGTCTAAGTAAATGTGGGCGGCGCGGTGGTTTCGTGGTGAGCACTGTTGCGTTACAGATCCAGGTACCCGGGCTTGGTTCCAGCCTCGGGTGACTGTCTGTGTGGAGTTTACACATTCTCACCTGTGTCTGCATGGGTTTCCTCCCACAATCGAAAGATGTGCAGGCCAAGTGAATTGGTCATGCTGAATCGTCCATAGTGTTAGGTGCATTCCTCTGGGGTATATATAGGGTAGGGTAATAGGTCTGTGTGGGTTAGTATTCAGAGGATCGGTGTGTAATTGCTGGGACAATGGCCCGTTTCCATAGTGTAGGAAATCGAATCTGAATGATCGCCACACTTAACTAATGTTAGGTACATTGCAATAATTGGTCAAGTACATTAATTACAAAAAAACCCTCTATTTTCAGTTTGAATAAACAACGTGCTCTGTTATCCTCTCGTTCATGTTTTCTGCAAATTTTTGAACTCTGCATATGTCTGAACACATTTATGCAAAATACGTTCTCTGCGTTCACAACAAGCATTCCTACTGTTTTACAGTAGATTTCCAACAGTATGTAAAAAGGCCATTACGCCCAACAATTCCACACTGACCCTCTGAACAGTAAGTAACCCATTCCGCCTACCCTATATTTACTCCTGAACTCTATGTTCAATTTAGCACAGCCAATTCACCTAGCCTGAACATCTTTGTGACTTTTGGGAGGTGGGGGGAGGTTGGTTGGGGAAAACTGGAGCACACAGAAGAAGCCTTGGTCACATAATTCCATATAGCAGTTGTTTCCGAAAGAATGACTCTTCAGTTGATATTTTGTTGTAAAATTTAACTATTAATTTAAAACTCATGGATTAGGAACACCTAAAGCACTGTGCAGATTAAATCATTCAGTCACTGTTTTATTTTTTTCCTGCAATTCCAGTTTAATCAGGGACATAACAATTAATTAACTCAAGTTATTTGTGAAACTGATCAAAGCAGTGAAACTGATCTGTTCTTCATCGAATTGGGCAGAATTTCCAAATGGTCTTTGCCAATGATCTTTTACAGCCAGAAAACCTGTGTGTAGTGTACAGCGGAATTGAAAAGTGATTCTTGACTAATTATAACATAGTCATGGCATCTTTGCTAAAGAGCAAGGATTATTAGAACAACATACTTTTGAAATTATATTTATATTTCTCTATGACTTGTAAATGTTTGGAAGTCAGACCTTGTGATTGAACTGGATAGTTGAGTTTTGACTTTGGATTGTAAAGAATGGATTAGATTAATCCTTAATTATTACTTCTCATTACATTTAAGTCATCATTGGACAAGCATATATTCGTACATGGAATAGTGCAGTTTAGATGGGCTTCAGATTGGTGTGACAGGCCAGTGCAACATCGAGGGCCGGAGGGCCTGAACTCTGCTGTAATGTTCTATGTTCTATGTTCTCAGTAAAAATCGCACCCTAATGTATCTGTTTTTCCTTCATTTCCAAAACTTTGCGATTTACCTTTCATGTAATACTAGGCTTTATGAAGTTTCAACTGGCATGCTGATTGCATTGAATGAGATAACTGGAGTGGTTCACTGTCACCAACCATGTTAACAGTTCAATAACAATGTAGAAACCAGAAACAGTTTCCCAAATATAACAAATTTAATGTTACACAAGCACAGTCCCTCCTCAATAGAGCAAAGATTAACAAATGCTTTAATCACTTTAAGGCCAAAATAAAGTTAGTTCAATCGGTAAACATTACCACATTTTAAGTTATGTCAAGTTCGTTTCAATTACGTAACCTGATCAATTCTGCAGTTTCAGATTTTAATCCCAAATTTTATTTGAAAGTGGCTACTCGAAACAAACTTGACTTAGTTTACAATTAGAACTGCGGTTATTTTTCAAAGAAAGTCAATGCACTAAAATGATTTTTTTCTCATTTCTTTCACTTCCGTGTTTCTGCCTTAAATTAGTTTTCAGACAGTTACAAACAGACGAAATGTTTTCAATCAAGCAGCAACAAAAAAGACATATGAGTTTAGTAAATGCATCAACGGTTCAGCAAAAACAAAGAACCTCACAATAATTCGAAATTAAAGTAATCCAGAGAGACCATCTCCTCACCAGAAATAAAACACTAATTACTGAAAGTACGAGAATGCAGATCAGTTCCACAAAATGAATAAGAATCCAATCAACTCAGTGCAACTGAATCATGGAAAATAAACTCATAATCCAATCAACTGAAAACAACAGATTTAAATGAAAGATAATTAGAATGCAACCAATTCAATTCAACAGAATCTAATAAAATAATTTCAAAAGGTAATCAATATGATTCAACAAAACCAAGTAAAAATAAAGTCAGAATCCAAATCAACTCAATTCAACAGAATCAACCAAGCCAAATCAGAATCTAACCAAAAAAAAATCACATTTTCGAAAGTCATCAACAAAATTAACAAAATAAAGTAGAAAATATAATCATGGTAAAAACATTATGTATACAGGAAATATATTCAAGAAATGAATAATGATATTTTAGCATATTGTAATCATGTTTGTTAATATTTCGAAAATCTTTTTAATTCTGAGCATTTACTGTCGATAATAAAACTCACAGTTAGGGTGTCACTGACATGAAACATTATTTATACCTGACTGATCAAGAAAAATTAGGTGTTTCACACAGAATGCCCACCTGATTAAAAAAATACACCGAGCAACTGACTCCGTCATCACCATTTTAACTATTTGCTGAACCTTAACTGAAGTCTATAATCAGCCTGAAAAAGAATCAATCCGAACCAAACCAACTCAGCACAGAATGTGAGATTCACTTAATTCAGAAATTAGTCACATGAATAGAAAGTTAAAAAAAAAGTCACTAAGAAAGTTCAAAGTTCTTACCTGAAGTCACTGTCACCATGGTCCCTTGGCCCCAGTAATCAAGATAGTCACAGTGTTACAGTCTCTGGACTGGTCACACTATAACTAGCTCTGCATAATAAAAAAAAAACAAAAATCTACCATTATTTTAAATTTTCGGAATCACAGGCAAAATAAAGTCACGATATATCTTAATCACATAATTGCGCTATTGGATTCTGATCATTCTTGACAAATTTTTATGTTGTTTTATACTTCACAGAGTAACATATGAGATGATTCACAAAATCACCAAATGGTCTATCAATACTTATCAGCACTTATACAAATTAAACAGTGACACTTGCATAAAACCACACAGAACTAATACTGCACTGCAAGTTAAGATGATTTGTAGAAGTAATCACTTAATAAATGCAGAAAGACTGAAGGCTGAATAAGTTTCTGTATTGATCATAATTGCTGTGTACCAACAGCACCGTAATAGATGGCGGTGTCTTCGGTCTTCAGATTAATCATGTCCAACGCAAAAATGTTGGTTGAAGTTTCTATGGAAGCAGTAAATCGACCCTTATGCGCTGGTGCACAGTTATTGTTGGGTGAAGTTTGGTACTAAAGCAGCCACTCCAGGCGCTGCTCGGGAACTTGTCGGACCCAGTGCATGTAGCTGCTGCCAAGATTGAACTCGCTGGTTTTACAGGTCAGTCTCAGGGTGCCTCCGGAACGGCCAGTCCCTGCCTCTGGCTGAGTCAAAATAACCGTCTACTGGACACCTTTAAAAAAGAAAATAAATGAACCTTGAGCATTAACGCGGATGAAATGATGGTTGAGTCGTTTACATTCCTGCAGCAGACTAACATTGAGACAGACACAAAGAGAGACTTGAACAAAAAACACTGACATGTTAAGACAGTCAGGAACGAACTGAGAAAAACTTTAGACATAATCATTGTGATAACTTGTGGAAAACGGTTCTGTCAAGATCTTTCGAAACAAAGCCGGTCCAGGAGTGTTGAATTACGGTCCAGTGCCCAGGATTAATATGGCCATCGGAAGGCTCAGGCTTACAGCTTCCACCTATTCTTTTCCTGCTGGAAGCTGAGGGCGGATCCTGGTATCAGCTTCCACAGCCCGAACAGATGGACTCATGTATTTACATGAGGTTATGCCTAAACATGGAGATATACACATCTTGGGATATATACACATTGTTTAGCTGAATAGCTTCTTTGGAATTTTTTTTTTAAATGGTGTAAGTAAATTTGAGGATCTTCAGGTCTGTTTCAGATATAGGTGCGAGTATTTTGTTGAAAAAAACAAAACGAATTAAATTGGAATTTAGCTCCCTTCATTTCGACATTCATCCACAAGCAGATAAAACTAAAATCAAAGTTCAAAGATATTACCAGCTAATTAAATAGTTGAGTTTTTTTTTCCTGGACACTGCAATTCTCTGTCGCACTACAAAATAACATGTAGTTCATGCTAAACATTTCGAAATTCAACTTAGGCAACTGAATACAGAGCGTGTCCAAAGTTATTATATTTAGAATATTCAATTAGAAGTTAACTCCCTTTAATTCTGCATTCAACCACAAGCATACACAGCTAAAAAGAACTTCAATAATACTGTTAGCCAACAAAGTTAGTGACTTTATTTTTACTGTCCCTCAAAGTCTCTCTGAAATTACAAATTAACATTTCATTTCCAATCAGCATTTCTAAATTCAATTTAGGCAACATAATATGGAGCGTGTCTGAAGTGATTATGTTCAGAAAGTGAGCGTATGTCACTAAACAGTTTGGACCCTGAGATTAGAAGCACCTCCTTACATTGCAGAATGTCTCTCCTTGCATCTTTTATTTTCTAATTGCTACGAACCTAAAATGCATCGAAAGGAAAGCTCTGTGCCTGAGAACCAAAAAGTGATTTGGCAGTGATACAAAACACCCAGGTAACCTTTTGAAAGAGCATCTAATGAACTGGAACAGGCCAGTCCATTAGTTAAAAGTAAATCATCAACATGTAAACCATTGTCGGTATCTGTCTTGTACATCAGGACTGTTTGTTTAATTTAGATAGTATTACAATAATAATTACCACGAATGTAGGTTATAAACAGTACATTACTCTGTTCCATGGTGGCTCTAACAGGGGTAGTTAACTCGTAAAAATCAGCAATAACTCGCCGTTACACTACACTAGTATTAACCATGTATAAATGGCCCTCTCAGTTTTAATGAGATACATGAATCAGAGGATGGTGCAACGAGTGGTGTGAGTTTGAACCAATTCGTGTTTGTTAATTTATTTTGAGAAAATAACAAATGTTACTGCAATGTGGGATTTTGGATCCATTAACTTCATATTCAGGAGCTTTAAAGATACTCAATAGACAGGCTGAACTAACCAGAACGTCATTGCTTTCAATTTCCTGTTTTCTGAAAGTCTTACAGTGAATACTGTATTCAGTGACTTTCCTTTTTAAAGAAGAAATGCCACGTGAAATGTGTCCATTGTGAGTAAACGGGCAAATATAGTTTGTTCGGTAGAATTTTATCTTGGTTGATTCATTTTCCCTTTAATCTACCAGATACAATAGTTGACAGCAATTAAGCTGACTGCAGAAAAGGTCCTTGAGTACCCAGTTTCATTTAATGGAAGCATCTGGAATTTTTGCAGTGGATCAAAGATATTTTTGTCTCACTATTGACCAATTGGTGGAAAGCCAACTGCGAACCATAACCACTGCCTTCGCAGAAACAAATCTACACAGGAACAATACTGGAGAAAATTTTCTTTTTCAGTTTTGTACCTTGGACAACTCGTCCCTCCTCTCATTGAAATAAATATTCGCAGAGTCTCAGACACAATCTAAACATCAACAGTTCATTCGAGGATCACTACAGCACTGTTTAATATTGAGAAAATTGTTAAATAGTCTCAGATTCATGGAGTGATACAGCATGGAAACAGACACTTCGGTCCAACCAGTCCATGTCAATGATAATCCCAAACTAACTGATCCCACCTGTGTGTACTTGGCTCATATCCTTCCAAACATTTGATACTGGTTTACTTATCCAAAAGTCTTCCAACAGTTGTAACAATACCCACCACCAAATCATCCCACACACAAATCATTCTCTGTGAAAAAAAGTTGTCTCCGTTAACTTTTTAAAACTTTTTCTACTCTCATTGTAAAAACATGCCCCCTACTGTTGAAATCCCCCACCATAGGGAAATAACGCCAATATCTCAGTCAAAAATTGAAAACAATCCCAGCTCCAAACATTTACAAAATATCACTATGGATCTTCCTTGAGTCCAAATAAGATTGTCCCCTTTGATCAATGATTTCTAAAATTTGCTGGCATATCTGTTGTGAAGGACGTTTTCAAATAACTTCTAAAGTGCAAATTGTTCACATCAATCGGTTGAAAGTAACATTTCGTGTGTTACCCCACACAAAAAAAATGAAGCAAGTTTGTTGACACTAGTTGCTCTGAGGAAGTTTATGATGGATTCTTTCATAAAGCAAAATCATTTCCAATGTTGTGAGGGCTCGTCTATCATCTGTGCAATGGTCTGAATTTTAGCTTGTGTCTGACTGCAGATGAAACTGACTGATCTGTGTAAATGTACAGTTTGTGCTTTTACATTGTCAATATTTATTGCTGACTTTAGTTGAATAAAGGGATGCTATCCCAGGGATTGTCTTGCACCATTAATTACACCAGTAATTTCCACATCGCTAGCTGGAATGTCAGCTGGAGTTTATTGATATGTGATATTTTTGAAACGAAAGCTTCAAAGATTTCCGGTGTGAATCATGTCAATTAGAGCCATTCAACTTTCCACTCATGGTTTTATAAACTTATATGAGGTCACCGCCCGATCTCCCACCTCCAGTGAAAAATGTTCCAGTCTATCTGGATTTCTAATATTGACTCTGTTCCCTCACATTCTGCTGTTAAAGATCCTCCTGCCACCCCAGGTCCATAGAGAGCGTCCCTTGATACTAGTTCAAAGAAAATAAAGGAAGTTGTCCCACCATATTGTTCAACGTTATTTGGCTTCAAACACCATCAAAAATAAATGTTCATGTTATTGCTGATTTATGGGAGAATGCCATGTACACAGTATCTGCTGAAATATCTGCAGCACCATCCTGAATCTGGTTCGCAGATTCACCTGTTGCTCACAAACACAAGTAGACATCAGGGAACAGTGAACATCGTCCACCGTCCACACACGCCCCGCCCCTCCTCCCCGACCTGTACTTTGCATTTTGAGAAATCCGTATTTTCAATAATCAGTTAAAAGAAGTGTTTTTATAAAAAAAAACACTTGCTTAATTCATGTTGCTGATCTTGGCTGAATGTTGCTGTCAGCATTTCTGGGGAACTTTTCTCCATTTTCTCATGTCAGTTTACATTGATGTTAAGTAACGAATCGTCAAAATGTCTTGAGAAACAATGTTTAGAAATAGGGCCCATCTGCTCCTTAGGGCTGCACCAACTGTTTGAATATTGATACAGTTTTGCCCCTACTTTTTCTCCATAAAACAGGACTTACAGCATTTGAGATCATATCTATGTTGATAATGGATTAGACCCTACACAATGATCCCGAATATTTGATTCAAGTGCTATCACCTGCAGGTTTACAGACAACATGCTATAAAGTGAGTGTCGGCTGGAAGGGTCTGTTTTCAGGTGGCACACGTGCGATGGGCGAAGTGTCGTGAAAACTTTCTACAACACCAAATTCATCTTTCCTACTTTTTCTAATTAAGATGATCTAATTCACATGGTTTATACCGGAAACATTCCAAGCCTTCGTTTCAATGATATCACAAATCAATAAACACCACCTGATACTCCGGCTAGCGATGTGGATATTAATGGTCTAATTAATGCTGACAGATGATGCTTGGGACAACGTCCCTTTATTCAACCAAAGGCAGCATTATAAATTAACAAGGTGAAAAGCACAAACTGTAATTTTACCTAGTTTCGCCTGCAGTCAGACACAAAATTCAGACCATTGCACCTGAAGGTAGATGAGCCCTCACAACATTGGAAATGATTTTGTTTGATAAAAGAATCCATCGTAGACTTTCTCAAAGCAATTCATGTCAACAAAGTTGCTTGATTCTTTTTGTGTGTGGTAACATACGAAATGTTACTTTATTCTGATTTATGTGAACCATTTGCACTTCAAGTTATTTGAAACTATTCTTCACAGCAGATACGTGAGCAAATTTTATAAATAATTGATCTACGGGGACATTTTTTCTTTGGACTCAAGGAAGATCCATAGTGATATTTTGTAACTGTTTTGAACTGTGATTGCTTTAAATGTTTGACTAAGACATTGGCGTACAGTACATAACTTCACAATTTGCTGTAACATGAAACTAGCAACCACTGTGAACCAGGAAGACGATGGTTCAGAACTTAACAAGGACCTAGCAAAGTTCGTGAAATGGACCGACGAGTTATACATGACATTTAACAAAGGCATTTATGAAATGATTAATTTTGCTAGGAAGAATGCAAAAACACAAATACACGCCTCTGGCTGCATTTCAATATACTATAAATTACTTTTCTACTACAATTTAAAATAATTGTGTCTTTGTTTATACTTAATTCACCCTATCTTGTTTTTGGGCTAAGATAGTTTCTTTATGTATTGCACTCAAGACTACAACTGCATTTTGCCTCTGTTTTGACCAAACTTGGTTTGGTGTCAGCTTATATCACTCGAGCTGCTTTTTCAGGAAGTGAATCTCTCCACCTGTTATGTCAATATACTCTGTTCCTGCTTTGATCGAAATAAATCCTGTTCATATCGTTTAAATTCAGGATCAGTTATCTTGTATTTATTCATTGGAAATGAACAGAATATGAACGGCCTGTTATTGATGGAGTGGGAGAGGGAGTTAAAGTGTCCAGACAAGGGACCATGGGTTGGTTGCGCAGGTGTCTCAGAGGTGTTCTCTGAAATGATCCGCAAGTTGGCATCCTGTCTCCCTGATGTAGAGGACACCACATCCGGTGGTACAGACTCAGTAGATGACATTTGTGGAAGTATAGGTAAATTTCTGTGGGATGTGGACGGATCATTTGGGGCCTTGACGGAGGTGTCAGGGAGGTGTGGGCGCAGGCTTTGCACTTCCTGCGCTGGCAGGGAAAGGTGACAGGGGTGGGGAGTGGGCTGGTGGCGGGCGTAGACCTGACGAGGGAGTCATGTAGGGAATGGTGTCTCCAGAATGGAGATAGTGGTAGGGAGGGAAATATACACCGAGTGATGGGGTCTGCTTGCAGGTGGTGGAAGTGGCAGAGGATGATATGATATATGCAAGGTCAGTGCGATGGAAGGTAAGGACCAAGAGGGCTCCCTGTTGCGATTGGAGGGGTGGGTTTCAAGGGCATTGTCGACCAGGTGGGAGGGGAAATTGCAGTCTTTGAAAAAGGAGGTTATCTGGGATGTTTTATGGTGGAACTGGTCCTCCTTGGAGCAGATGCGGTGGAGGCAGAGGAATTGAGAAGAAGGGATGGCTTTTTTACAGAAGGTAGGGTGAGAGGAGATGTAGTCCAAGTAGCTGTGGGAGTCAGTCAGCTTGTAGTAAATATTTAGTCGGTCACTGGAGATGGAGATGGAGAGGTCTAGGAAAGGGAAGGGGTGTCCGAGATGGTCCCTGTGAAGTTGTGGTAAGGGTGGAAGGTTTTAGTGAAGTTGATTAACTGTTCAAACTCCGAAATGAAATGGCGCTGATACAGTCATCAATGTAGCGGAGGTAAAGGTGGGCAACGGTACCCATGTAGCTGTGGAAGATTGACTGTTCCACATATCCGACAAAGAGCTTGGGCCCATATGGGTGCCCATGGCTACCCCTTTAGTTTGGAGGTAATGAGAGGATTGGAAGTAAAAGTAGTTGACGGTTGAGCTGTTCAGCCAAGGGAATGACAGTGTGAGTGGCAGGGTACTGCTTGGGCTGGTGTGACAAGAAAAAACGGAGGGCTTCAAGGCCTTCGTCATAGTATTTGAATGTGTACAGGGCCTGGGCATTCGGTTCATTCTGGGGCATATCAATAGCTTGCAGTTTTTATGGAACTGCAAGGGTAATGGCTGGGAAGTCAGAAAAAAAAACAATGTTTTAGTCTTCTGCTTGAAGCAAATTTTGACCAGAACATTTAAACACCACAAAGCTCACTGTGGGAAATGCCAGTGACTCAAATTTTAATAATATTTGAAACACTGTTAAAAATAGGCATTTTCAGTCATAGTTTCTGAAAGAATCGAGAAAATACTTAGCCGTTAGAAATAGCTCTTTCAAAGAGGATTTGCAAAGTTTGAATCTATACAGTGCTGTGCTTTATTTCAATTCAATGTCGGTCAGTGTTAGACACAGACAAGGTGATCTCTCCAGATATGGATTCTGTCAATCTGACACACCGACATCCCTGTCTGTACAAAACTTTATTGTTTGTTTAATTGATTAAAACCTATCAATAGATCAACCAGAATGTATTCAGCTGGGGAGGTGATAGATACAGAAGACAGAATCTAAAACTGGTAACATTAAATCAGAAGAGAGAGTAACAAGAAGTTACTCAAAGAGATGAATTGGTGCAGTCGATGTGTTCCAGACGTTGGTGATTCGAATGAGCTTGTTTCATGGTCGAGAGACTGGTCCAATGACGTCCTGGAATCGGACCGTGAAACAGAGATCGAAAGGTCGATTTGCAAATGTCACTTCAATGCGATCGTTTCACATTTTATGCCCGGATATAGGCCACATTGGCAGATGTTTCCGCCAGATTGTGTCCCCTTAGTTTATTTTCTGCTGAGAAGTGAGATGTGTGGCTTGCTGCTGGCACATACAAACAGGAAGTTGTGTGCCAGCTGAGAATGATGCACCAGGCACTACATTCCGTATTATTAGCACAAACAGTCATCCTGCCTCTGAGGGTGAACACACACTGACAGTATCAAGAACAAACAGACAGATTATTGTTGGCCTCAAAATTATATTCAATTCGATTCCCATTTTCCAGAATTAAAAAGTGTCAAAAGATTATTTAAGTCATAATAAATTACCTGTCAGAGAGATACGAAAAGTTACTATCGGGCCAAAGGAGGTAAATGACAATACATAGTTTCGCTCATAAATCTATGTTTAGAAGTAGAAAGCTTGAGGTAAGTTAATAAATAAATCTAAGAGACCGCATTCATTAACAGTTGGAATTGTAAGATTTAAACAATAAAATTCAGCATGGCTTTGGTGGAAGTGATATCATATCGGACATGGTTGATACTGTTTTCCGAAGATGTAATGAGGTGTGTCACCGAGCGTAAAAAACTGCATGAAATGCTTCTTGACTTCAATTAGGTGTTTGACAAGATCTTGCATCTTCAATAAGGTAAGAGTTCATGGGATCTGTTGCACTTTGGCAAATGCATCGAAGGTTTATTTGGTGGCAGAAGGTAGAGGGTAATAGTCGAAGGTAATCTTTATGAAGACATATTTTGTCCAGTGGCTTATTATAAGATTTGGTGCTGGATTCTTGGCTGTTTGCAGTGCATATGAATTATCTAGTCAAGAACGTAGCAATTTTGATCAGTAAGGTCAAAGATGAGGTGAAAAGCGTTTGGATTTGCAATTGATGAGGAGCTGAAAATGTGTTGCTGGAAAAGCGCAGCAGGTCAGGCTTATGCCCGAAACGTCGATTCTCCTGTTCCCTGGATGCTGCCTGACCTGCTGCGCTTTTCCAGCAACACATTTTTCAGCTCTGATCTCCAGCATCTGCAGACCTCACTTTCTCCTCAATTGATGAGGAGGAAAGCCTTGGAATACAGTACGACCTGCCTGTCGGAGAGAAGAATGAATTGAAAATAGAACATTATATCCTGAAGTCTGTGAAGTAAAGCATTTTCGAGACTTACAATTTAAGCAAATATACGATGCACGGTTGGCACCTACAAAACACAAAGGGTAAGCGATCTCTTGTTGTGCATATCCACATCATGTGATGGGTTAGGGGTGGCCGATAGTCTCCAGATATTGTGGTTAGACTATTAATTCAGGAAACTCGGTTCTCAGCCCGCAGTGCTGCCACATCATGTCGTGAATTATGGTTGGTAATTAAACAATTCATTCGAGGAATAGGCTCCACAGATATTCCCATGCTCCGTGATGGAGAGCATAACATATCAGCGCAAACATTAAGGCTGCAGCATTCACAAAAATCTTTAGCATGAAGTCCCAATTGTATGACGCATGTTGGCATCTTCCAATGCTAACCAATATTACAGATACCTGTCTTCAGGGAATTTGCTTCTTTCCATGTGATATCAAGACATTTTTGGGACACTCGTTACTGCAAATGTTATGGAGCCTGACAGAATTCTGGCAATAATACTGTTGACTTCTGCTAGCCAAGCACTCCCAGTACAGCTACTACACTGGCATCGACCCGACAACGTGGAAAATAGTCCAGGCATGTCCTGTGCTCAGAAAATAGGACGAACCATCCTGATGAATTACTGCCCGATCAGTCCATGCTCAATCATGAGTTAGGTGTAGGAAGGTATTATCAACAGTGCTATCAAGCAACACTGGCCCAGCAATAACCTGCTCGGTGATGCACAATGTGGATTAGAAAGGCCAACTCAGCTCATGACTGAATTACAGACTTGATGTAAACATGGACAAAGAACTGAATTCCAGAAATGAAGGGAGAGTGACAGCCTTTGACATTAAAGTCAAATTTGACAGAGTACAGAATCAATGTTGGAAATCCAGATAGACTGGAACATTTTTCACTGGAGGTTGAGAGTTCGGGGTGCGGGGGGGAGGAGGGGGGGCGGGGTGGTGACCTCATGTAACTTTATAAAGCCATGAGTGGAATGGCAAATAGCTCTAATTTTTATGATTCATACCGGAAATGTTTGAAGCTTTCGTTTCAAAAATATCACATATAAATACACTCCACGTGACACCAACGATGTGGTAATTAATGGTGTAAATGATGGTGCCAAACGATGCCTGGCACAATATCCCTTTAATCAAATAAAGTCAGCAATAAATATTAACAATGTGAAAGACACAAACTGTACTTTTACACGAATCAGTCAGTTTCTTCTGCAGTCAGATACAACTTAAAATTTAGACCATTGCACAGAAGATAGACGAGGCCTCACAACATTGGAAATGATTGAGTTTGATAAATGAATCCATCGTAGACTTCCTCAGAGGAAATCTTTTTAACAAATTTGCTTAATTTTTTTTGTGTGGGTTAACACACGAAGTGTTACTTTAATCCGATTGATGTGAACAATTTGCACTTCAGAAATTTTTGAAAACGTCCTTCACAACAGATACGCAAGTAAATTTTAGAAACCATTTTTTGGACTCAAGGAAAATCCATAGTGATATTTTATAAATGTTTGGAGCTGGGATTGTTTTCAATTTTTGCCCTAGACATTGGCGTAGTTTCCTGATGTTGGGGGATTTCAATAGTAGGTGACATGTTTTAATAATGAGAGGAGAAAAAATGTAAAAAAAGATAACGGAGACAACGTTTTTCACAGAGAATGGTTTGTGTGTGGTGTGAGTTGGAGGGGGGTACTGTTAAAACTTTCAAAAGATATTTGGATAAGTAAATGAATATCAAATATTTGGAAGGATATGGGCCGAGTCCACACAGGTGGGATCAGTTTAGTTTGGGATAATGACTGGCATGGACTGGCTGGACCAAAGTATCTGTTTCCATGCTGTATCACTCCATGACTCTGCGACTGTTTATCAATTTTTCTCAATATTAAACAGTGTTGTAGCGATCCTCTGATGAACTGTTGATGTTTAGATTGTGTCTGAGTCTCTGCGAATACTTGTTTCAATGAGAGGAGGGGTGAGTTCTCCAAGGTACATAACTGAGAAAGAAAATGTTCACCAGCATTGTTGCTGTGTCGATTTGATTCTGCGGAAGCAGTGGTTATAGTTTGCTATTGGCTTTCCATCACCTGGTCAACAGTGAGACAAAATATATTTGGTCCACTGCAGAAACTCCAGATATTTCCAGTAAATGAAACTGGGAACTCAAGGACCTTTTCTGCAGTTAGCTTAATTGCTGTCACCTATTGTATCTGGCAGATTAAAGAGAAAGTGAATCAACCAAAATAAGATCCTACCAAGCAAACTATATTTTCCCATTTTCTCACAATGGACACATTCCACTTGGCATTTCTTCTTTAAAAAGCAAAGTCACTGAATACAGAATTCACTGTTTGACTATGAGAACACAGGAAATTGAATGCAATGACGTTCTGGTTAGTTCAGACTGTTTATTCAGTATCTTTAAAGCTTCTGAATATGAAATGAATTGATCCAAAATCCCACATTGCAGTAACATTTGTTATTTTTTCAAAATAAATTAACAAACATGAATTGGTTCAAACTGACATCACTTAATGCACGATTCTCTGATTCATGCATCTCATTAAAACTGAATGGGCCCTTTATTCATGGTTAATACTGGTGTAATGCAACGGCGAATGTTTGCTGAGTGTTACGAGTTAACTGTCCCTGTCAGAGCTATCAGTCATCAGAGAAATGTACTGTTTATGACCTACATTCGTGGTAATTATTATTGTAATACTCTAATATAACTAAACATTCTGATGTACCCAAACAGTTACCTGCAATGGTTTAGATTTTGAGGATTTTGCTTTAACTTATGGACTGGCTTGTTCTAGTTTATTAGATGCTCTTTCAAAACGTTACCTGGGTGTTGTATATCACTGCCAACTCACTTTTTGTTTCTCAGGCAAACAGTTTTCCTTTACTAAGCATCTTAGAGTCGGAGTAATTCGAAAAAAAAAAGATGCAAGGAGAGACATTCTGCTTCTAATCTCAGGGTCCAAACTATTTCGTGACATACACTCACATTCTGAACATAATTACTTCAAACATGATTCATATTAGGTTGCCTAGATTGAATTCAGAAACGCAGATTGGAAATGATATGTTGTTTTGTAATGTCAGAGAGACTTTGAGGGACAGTAAAAATAACGCCACTAATTTTGTTGGCTAATAATATTATTGAAGTTCTATTTAGCTTTATCTGCTTGTGGATGAATGTAGAATTAAATTATAATTGAATATTCTAAATATAATCACGTTGAACACGCTCTGTATTCAGTTGCCTAAATTGATCTTCGAAATGTTTAGTATGAATTACATGTTATTTTGTAGCGCGACAGAGAATTGCAGTGTCCAGGAAAAAAATGCTCAATTGTTTTATTAGCTGGTAATATCTTTGAACTTTGATTTTAGTTTTATCTGCTTGTGAATGAATTTAGAAATAAAGGGAGCTAAATTCCAATTTAATTCGTTTTGTATTTTTTTTAAACAAAATACTTGCAACTATCATTTGAAACAGACCTGAAGCTACTAACATTAAAAAATACTTCCAAAGAAGCTATTCAGCAAAACAAATATCCCAAGATGTGTATATCTCCATGTTTAAGCGTAACCTCATGTAAATACATGAGCCCATCTGTTCGGCCTGTGCAAGCTGATACCAGGATCTGGTCTCAGACTCCAGCAGGACACCAACCGGCGGAAGCTGTCAGCCTGCCCCTTCCGATGGCCATATAAATCCTGGGCACTGGACCGTAATTCAACACTCCTAGATCGGCTTTGTTTAGAAATATCTTGACAGAATCTTTTCCCAAAAGTTATCAGAATGATTGTATCGACAATTTTTCTCAGTTTGTTACTGACTTTCTTATCATGTGAGTGTTTTTTGTTCAAGTCTTTCTTTGTTACTGTCTCAACGTTCGTCTACCACAGGAATGTCAAATACTCAGCCATCATTTCATCAGCATTAATGCTCAATGTTTATTTGTTTTCTTTTTAAAGGTGTCCAGTCGGAGGTTGTTTTGACTCAGCCAGAAGCAGAGACTGGACGTCCCGCTGGCAGTCTGCGACTGACCTGTAAAACCAGCGGGTTCAATCTTGGCAGCAACTACATGCATTGGGTCCGACAAGTTCCCGGCAAGGGCCTGGAATGGCTGCTGTACTACTATAGTTCATCCGACAAAACTATGCACCAGCGATTATGGGCCGATTTACTGCGTCCAAAGAGATTTCAAGCAACATTTTTGCGTTGAACATGAAAAACCTGAAGATCGAAGACACCGCCATCTATTACTGTGCAAGAGCAGTGGGGAGCTGGATTCACACTGCAATTATGATCGATACAAAAACCTTTCAGCCCCTATTGTTTGAAACAAGTCAGTGATTATTTCTACAAACCATCTTAACTTGCAGTGCAGTATTAGTTCTGTGGGTTTTTGTGCATGTTTAATTTGTAAAAGTGGTGATAATTATTGATACACCAATTGGTGATTTTGAGAATCAGCTCAAGCATAACTCTGTGAAGTATAAAACAATACACTTCAATTTATCAAGAATGTTCAGAATTCACTCGCACATGTGATGAAGATTTATCGTGACTTTATTTTGCCTGTGGCTCCGAAATTTTAATGGTAGATTTTTGGTTTGTTTTATGCAGAGCTAGTTATTGTGTGGCCCAGTGCAGATAACGTAACACTGTGTCTATCTTGATGACTGGGGCCAAGGGACCATGGTGACAGTGACTTCAGGTGAGAACTTTAACCTTTTTTGTGACTTTTAAAAAACTTTCCATTCATGTGACGAATTTCTGAATTAAATGAAACTCAGATTCTGTCTTGAGTTTGGTTCGGAATGATTTTTGTTCAGGCTGATTATAGACTTCAGTTAAGACTCAGCAAATAGTAATAATGGTTATGACGGAGTCAGTTGCTCTGAATATCTCTTTGTTTTGATTCGATAGGCTTTTGGTGCGGCTGGGTTACTTAAAACACCTAATGCCTCTTAATCAGTCAGGTATAAATAATGTTTAATGTCAGTGACACTGGGACAAGGAGTTGCATTATCGACATCAAATGCTAAGAAGTTAAAGATTTTCAAAATATTACCAAACATGATTAAATATGTTAAAATATCATTATCGACTTCTTGAATATATTTCCTGTATACATTATGTTCTTACCATAATTATATTTTCTCCTGTATTTTGTTAATTTTGTTGATGACAAGCAGGTTAAAAACTGTCATAATTTTTTTTTGCAGTGCAATATTTCATTCTGTTGATTTAGATTCTAAGATCGTTTTACTTGATTCTGTTGAGTTGTTCGGATTTAAAATTTGTTTTAGTTGATTCGGTTGATTGGATTCTGACTTTGTTCTTACTTGGTTTTGTTGAATTGCATTGATTGAATTTTGAAATTATTTTATTTGGTTCTGTTGAATTGAATTGGTTAGATTCTGATTATGTTTCATTTAAATCAGTTGTTTTGAGTTGATTCGATTCTGGTTTTATTTTCTCTGATTCTGTTGAATTGAGTTGATTGGATTCTTATACAGTTTGTGGATTTGATCTGTAATTTCATGCTTTCAGTAACTGGTGTTTTCTTTCTGGTGAGGAGATGGTCTCTCTGGATTACTTTTAATTACCAATATTGGTGAAGTTCTTTGATTTTCCTGAATCGTTTCGGCATTTGTTAAACTCGTATGACATTTTTAATTCTGCTTGATTGAAAAATTTGCATCTGTTGTAACTGTCTGAAAACCAACTTAAGGCAGAAATAAAGAAGCGTGAGGAATGAAAAACTCGATTTTTTAATGCAGTGACGATTTTAAAAAATCTAGTTTCCAATTGTAAACTAACCGAACTTTGTTTTGAGTCGGCTCATTCAAAATAAAATTTGGGACTAAATTCTGCAGCTGCAGAATTGCTCAAGTTCACGAAATTGAAACTAACTTACTACAATATAAAATTATAATGTGCTAATTTTGTCCATTTGAGTAATGTTGTTTTGTCCTTAAAGGGATTAATCATTATATGCCTTCAAATGCTCTATTGTGCCCTGCACAAGATTATCATGATCAGGAAGGGTGTACAGTTTTGAAATAAATCGAACCTTTGCCGGAAATGTTACAGCTTTAAATGTTATGTCCCCTCACAAACAAGGCTGATGTTATGACTTGTTACTTCTTGTTCAATTTAATTCTTATTTTGCTTGATTCTGAGCAGTTCTGTTAGACTTCAATTTGGATTTTCTTGAGAGGTTACATCATGTTCTTGGTTCTGTTGAAAGTGTTTGCAGAGCTACCTCTGCTGCAAATACATCGTGTTGTGATTTGTTGATCTTTGCTCTGTTGAGGTTTCTACATTGTTATTGCACTGTTAACATGATTTGTGACAGTGTACCTCTCCAGTTTCCTCTTACTCATTCAATGCAATTAGCATGCCAATTGAAACTTCATAAAGCCGAATATTAAGTGAAAGGTAAATCGCAAAGGTTTTGGAAATGAAGGGAAAAGATACCTCCAGGCGCGATTTTTACTGAGAAGTAATAATTAAAGATTAACCTAATCCACTCTTCGCAATCCAAATTCAGAACTCAACTATCTCGTTCAATCACAAGGTCTGTCTTTAAACAGTTTAACAAGTCATAGAGAAATATAAATTGAATTTCAAAAGTATAATGTTCCAGAAGTTCTTGCCTTGACCAAAAATGTCATGACTGTGGTCATAATTAATCAAGAAACGCTTTTCATTCCGCTGTACACTACACACAAGTTTTCTGGTTACAAAATATCATTGGCAAAGACCATTTGGAAATTCTGCTCCATTCGATGAACAACAGATCAGTTTCATTGCTTTGATCAGTTTCACAAGTAAATTGTTCTATCCCTGATTAAACTGAATTTGCTGTGAAAAAAAAAACAACTGAATGATTTAATCTGCACAGTGCTTTAGGTGTCCCCAATCCCTACGGTTTAAATAAATAGTTACATTTTACAGCCCCATATCAACTGAAGAGTCATTCTTTTGGAAACAACTGCTATAGTGAATTATGTGACCAAGGCTAAATTTCGAATTAATTGAAATAATCCACTTATGCACTCGCAGGGCAGCATGGTGGCTCAGTAGTTAGCATCGATGCTTCACAGCGCCAGGATCTCAGGTTCGATTCCACCCTCGGGTAACTATCTGCATGGAGTTTGCACATTCGCCCAGTGTCTGCCTGGGCTTTCTCCTAAAGATATGCAGGTTAGGTGAATTGGCAGTTCCAAATTGCACATAGTGTTCAGGGATGTGTAGATTACGGTGCATTCGGTAGGGGTTGAATATAGGTTGGGTAAATGGGTCTGCGTGGGCTCCGTACTGCTCGGGGGATCAGTGTGGAAGTGTTAGGCCAAATGGCCTGTTTCCATCCTGAAGGAAATGTACTCTAAAATCATGGAAGTACTTGCTGCAACAACCGACAATGTATTTTACATCGATGTGTTCAGACATATGCAGAGTTCACAAATTTTCAGAAGACATGAACTAGAGGATAACAGAGCAAGTTGTTGATTCAAACACTGAAAATAGAGTAATATTTATTTTAATTAATATACTTGACCGATTATTGCAATGTAGCAATCTGAAGGAGACTGCTCACATTAGATAAGTGTGATGGTTATTTAGATTTGATTTCCTGTAGTATGCCTTGGGCTATTTGGCCCAACAAGTCCACACCGATCCACTGAAGAGGAACCGACCCAGACCCATTCCCCTACCCTATATTTACCCCTGAGTAATGCACCTAACACCATGGACAATATAGCACGACCAGTTCACCTGACGTGCACATCCTTGGATTGTGGGAAGATTCCCACGTAAAGTAGAGAATGTGTAAACTTCACAGAGACAGTCAAGCGAGTCTTGAACGGAGCCCGGGTACCTGGATCTGTGAGGCAGCAGTGCTCATCACTAATCCACCACTGTGCCCACATTTGCTTAGTCATCAATTAACGCGGGCCACTCCAGTCAGAAGCATGTTTTCAATTCATACTTTTTAAAAAACATTTTCGTAAATTAAATACTGCTAACAAGAAAATGAATTTCCCCTAATTTCTTCAACAGACATGCATTGCCACACTGTAATGTAGGACTAACATCATGCAGTACATGTAAAATCTCCACAGTTCAAGAAATGCTTTCAGAATATGTAAAAATAATTTAGAGTATAATCCATTTCCTCTGGAGCTGTGCTTTAATTGGTGACATGAACCAATAATTACAACGAATTATTAAGTTTATTAACTCAGTGATTATCTATGTTCATTGTGAACACGTTCTCGTTCGCATTAATCCTCTTGTTAGTTCCTCTGGTGATTGTTCAATTACAGTGAATATATTGGATGTGAGCAATTGACCAGATATATCCGCTAGCATATAGATTGTTGTACATTTCGTTTCAGTGTTGTCTCCGACTAACTTGTCAACCGGTCCTGACCATTTGTAAATTGTCTGGTTTGGGTACCTAAATCTTCGACAGTTCAATTTTATCTTGCTCTTCAAATCTACTTTTTTCTGCCAGAAATGCAATATTTGATTGGGTGTCTCAGAACTGAGTGCCACGACTAAGTTGTTCCAATCAGAACGAATACCACAGTAACAAAAGGCAGGCAGAAGTGTTTTGAAATTGGTTGTTGGCAACAAGGGATATTTGATTGAGCGAGGCAGAGGGAAACATGCTGCTTATTTCCTTTGTGCCTCTGTTGGTCCAGGACATGTAGCACAATGTAGAATCAGAAATTATTTCGAATCTTACTATTTGAAAAGATATTAGCGTTTAATATTACTGGCAATGGTCATAACGCACTTCAAAATATTTTCATCTATCTCAGACTAAGTAGAACACCTGGGGCAGCAACATTAATAGTGGTTCTAGGGAAGGGAGTTCAAGGTTGAAATTCAGTGACAGTGAACTGATGGTAATGCAATTCCATGTTTTATTCCTCTGTAGTATCCAGAGAGTTTGAACAATTCGGAGCTGCTGTCAAAGTATTCTTGGATAATTGTTGCAATGTTACTTTCATTGTACATACGTTCTGGAACAACCCCTTGTTGTTGGAAGGTGTCAATAATTAACATGGTTTATGCACTGTCAAACAGGTGGGCTGTGTTCTTTGAGATAGTGTGAAGCTCATTGTGTTCAGGTCTGCTGTGATATTGTAGTAGTGTGCCTGACTCCATGCCAGGTGGCCTTGTGTTCACTTATAGCCTGTTAGAGAGGTATGTAATACCAACTCTTATCCGGTTAATTCAGGGCAGAAAAGCAGATTCAGTTGTTAGGATGTTTGTTGGAATTCCACTCACAGAGGCACGTGAAATCTATTTCATCTCTGTCCTGACTTTTGTCTCTTAGATATTAAACAAAATTTTGGCGTTTAGCAGCTTTTTCGAGATCAATATTTGTTCACAAGCTTTTGGGCACCTCTAGCTAGGGTTAATCGAGTAAGTCATCAAATAATTCCCAGGTTTAAATTGGTGTTCTAATAATATCACATATAACTTATCCATAATGAATTGTTTTGAAGCATAATTGATGAGATTATGCCTAGGTTGTTTTACTTTATATTAAACCAGTGCTGTGGCTGAATTTGATTGTTCAGTCAGTGGGGGTTCCGCTGATTCCAACACTTGCAGCAAATGGTTATAGCTTTTGAACTGGTCTTCAATTGTTATCTCGGCTCATCTACTACCTCTGCAAAGAATGCTTTTCTAACAGCAGTCAAGCAAACGTAACCGCTGTCTAACTCAACAGGTGTGAGTTCTTGTGCCAAAAGCATGAAAACAATTTGCTGAAGGCGTGGGTGGGGGACGGGTGTTCTCTCGACGTCAAACGTTATCCTTGTTTTCTCTCTACAGGAGCTGCCAGACCTGCTGAGTTTCTTCAGAAATTTCTGTCTTTATTTTAGTTTTCTAGAATTCAAAGTTTTTTGATTCATTTAAAAATATGTTCTGTTCGACGAAACAAGTTGTTCAGAGAGAAAATGCATTTGAACAAAATGAGAATTTTCAGAGATATTTAGTATCAGAGAATCATTGAGTGTTAATGCACTGATCTCAAACTGTTGTTTTACAAGAAACTATCATGAAGTAACAACACAATCCAGAGTGCAGTGCCTGCTGTAATTGGGCGGGAGTTATTATGATCACTCAAGTAGTGAATGTCAATGCTCCCATTCCAAATACCTGTAATCAACAGAATTCTTTTTTAAAGAATGTGTGAGACAATTAATTTGCTAAAATATTTTAATACAAACTGTTCACCGCCAGTGCTAGCCTAACGACTGATACAATTATAGGGATGGGGAAGAGGAGAGCACTCATCCCTCGAGCTGCTCCACCACTTACTTAAATCATGGTGCATCTGCGCACTAACTGCACAGACCTCCCTTTGGCTAAAACTCTTTACCACTGTTGTTTAGCAAGCAAACACTATTCCCAAATTTAATGGTTCAACTGCCCATAACAAAGGGAGACACCGTTTTTGAAAGACATTTCTGTGATTATTAAAAGTGACACAATGAAGCTGTAACATCCCAGTCTCGTATTCCACTAATTTAACATGGTATTTCTTTATTTCAAGGAAGCATAATGTGTGATTGTCGTGCACAAAATGAGGGAAGCTTCATTCGCATTATATGATTAAGAAATAGCTCTGTTAGTTCACTGAAAACGCAGTCAAACCACACAGAATGAAACCATTCAACATGTAATCTTGTGTGGGCACACAAGTGCCTCAAATACGTTTTTAATTCTTCCGGCTATTATTTGCATCTCAAGACAGGTGTGGAAGTGTCAAACTTTTATAACACATTGAAAAACCAGTTGTCCTCAGCTTACTTGAATAGCTGAAGTTTGTGTGGTATTAGCACATTCACAGCACTGTTAGAAAGTGAGTCCCATGGCTTTGACACAATATGCAGATAGGCCAACAAGATGTGAGGCCATACTGGATTTGGTTCTGGGTAATGAACCAGGCCAGGTGTTAGAATTAGAGGTAGGTGAGCACTTTGGGGACAGTGACCACAATTCGGTGACTTTTACTCTAGTGATGGAGAGGGATAAGTGTGCACTACAGGGCAAGAGTTATAGCTGGGGGCAGGGAAATTATGATGCGGTGAGGCATGACTTAGGATGTATGGCTTGGAAAAGTAAGCTTCAAGGCAAGGGCGTAATTGATATGTGGAGCTTGTTCAAGAAGCAACTATTGAGTGTCCTTGAGAAGTATGTACCCGTCAGGCAGGGAGGAAAGGGTCGTGTGAGGGAGCCGTGGTTTAATAAGGAATTGGAATCCCTTGTTAAATGGAAGAGGGCGGCCTATGTAAAGATGAGGCGACAAGGTTAAATTGGGGCGATTGGGAGTTATAAGGTAGCCAGGAAGGACCTGAAGAGAGAGCTAAGAGCAGCAAGGAGGGGACATGAAAGGTCCTTAGTTGGTATGATTAGGGAAAACCCTAAGGCTTTCTATAGGTATGTCAGGAATAAAAGAATGACTAGGGTAGGAATAGGTCCAGTCAAGGATAGTAGTGGGAAGTTGTGTGTGGAGGCTGAAGAGATTGGGGAGACACTGAATGAATACTTTTCGTCAGTATTCAATCAGGAACATTGAATGTCAATGTGAGTACTGAGTTACAATTCAGTAGAATGGATGGCTTTGAGGTATGTAGAGAAGAGGTGTTGGAAATTCTGGAAAGGGTGAAAAATAGATAAGTCCCCTGGGCCTGAAGGCATTTATCCTAGGATTCTCTGGGAAACAGGGGAGGAGATTGCAGAGCCATTGGCCTTGATTTTTATGTCCTCGTTGTCTACAGGCGTAGTGCCAGAAGATTGGACGCTAGCAAATGTGGTTCCCTTGTTCAAGAAGGGGAGTAGGGATAACCCTAGTAACTATAGGTCGGTGAGTCTCACTTCTGTTGTGGGCAAAATCTTAGAGAGAATTGTAAGGGATAGGATTTATGAACATCTGGATAGGAATAATGTTATCAAGGATAGTCAGCATGGTTTTGTGAAGGGCAGGTCGTGCCTCACAAACCTTATTGAATTCTTTGAGAAGGTGACTAAGGAGGTGGACGAGGGGAACGCGGTAGATTTGGTGTATATGGATTTTAATAAGGCGTTTGATAAGGTTCCCCATGGTAGGCTACTGCAAAGAATACGGAGGTATGGCATTGAGGGTGAGTTGGAGGTTTGGATTAGGAGTTGGCTGGCTGGAAGAAGACAGAGGGTAGTAGTTGATGGCAAAGGTTCATCTTGGAGTGCAGTTACTAGCGGTGTTCCGCAAGGATCTGTTTTGGGACCATTGCTGTTTGTCATTTTTATAAATGACCTGGAGGAGGGGTTAGAAGGTTGGGTGAGCAAGTTTGCGGATGATACGAAAGTCGGAGGAGTTGTAGACAGTGAGGAAGGATGTGGCAGTTTACAGCGGGATATAGATAAGCTGCAGAACTGGGCAGAAAGGGTGGCAAATGGAGTTCAATGTAGCTAAGTGTGAGGTGATTCACTTTGGTAAGAGTAATAAAAAGATGGGGTACTGGGCTAATGGTCGGATACTTGGTAGTGTGGATGAGCAGAGGGATCTTGGTGTCCATGTACACAGATCTCTGAAAGTTGCCACCCAGGTAAATAGTGCGGTGAAGAAGGCATATGGCGTACTGGCCTTTATTGGTAGAGGAATTGAATTCCGGAGTACTGAGGTCATGTTGCAGTTGTATAAGACTCTGGTGCGGCCGCATCTGGAGTATTGTGTGCAGTTTTGGTCGCCATATTACAGGAAGGATGTGGAGGCACTTGAACGGGTGCAGAGGAGGTTTACCAGGATGTTGCCTGGTATGGTAGAAAGATCGTATGAGGAACGGCTGAGGCACTTGGAGTTGTTTTCATTGGAGAAAAGAACGTTTAGGGGTGACTTGATGGAGGTGTGCAAGATGATTAGGGGTTTAGATAGGGTTGACAGTGAGAATCTTTTTCCACGTATGGAGTCAGCTATTACAAGGGGGCATAGCTTTAAATTAAGGGGGGGTAGGTATAGGACAGATGTTAGGGGTAGGTTCTTTACTCAGCGAGTCGTGAGTTCATGGAATGCCCTGCCAGTAGCAGTGGTGGACTCTCCCTCATTATGGGCATTTAAGCGGGCATTGGATAGGCATATGGAGGATAGTGGGTTAGTGTAGGTTAGGTGAGCTTGGATCGGTGCAACATCGAGGGCCGAAGGGCCTGTACTGCGCTGTATTCTTCTATGATCTATGTACTATGTTCTATGATTGAGGAAGAGTAAAATGGCAGGGAAATAGTTGCGATTCAAGGTGGAGTCTAATTTGGAGGAAATCTTTCAGATGAAGTATTATCATGCATGCACACCCTTATCCTCAAAGATCACAGTTTTGGAACATATTGCCAAAGGGACATGTTAGAATACAAATTAGAAGCTGAAGTAGGCACCTAGGTCCCTTTACAATGCTATTCCATTCATGGGATCATCATAAATCCTGCTGCTCACCAGCCTTTCCAACAGCCGATAAAATTGAACCCGATTGTTTACTGTTCAACAAAAGAATGGTGAACCTTTGGAATTCTCCGCCACAGAAATTGATTGAAGTCAGAACATGAAGTGATTTCAAGAAGGAGATAGATTCCTTCAATTCTTAAAGAAATACTACAGATATGTGGAAAAAAGGCAAGCAGGGTAAAATATTGGTTGATAGCCATGAGAACATCGAATGGGGCAAGGTTTGTAAGTTTGCACATGACACCAAAATTGGTGCTATAATTGGCAGTGAACGTGATTTAAAAGAGATCTTGATCAGCTGGGCCAATGGGATGAGGAGTTGCTGTTGGAGTTTAGATTAAATGAATACGACGTGTTACTTTTTGAGAAGATAAATCAGGTCCCAACTTACAGAGTTAATGGTCGGGCACTGGGTCGTGTCGTCGAACAGAGAGACCTGGGAGCTCAGATACACAGATTCTTACAGCGTCATAGAGTCATAGAGATGTACAGCATGGAAATAGACCCTTCATTCGAACCATCCATGCCGACCAGAAATCCCACCCCAATCTAGTCCCTCCTGCCAACACACGGCTCATATCCCTCCAAACCCTTCCTATTCATACACCCCTCCAAATGCCTCTTAAATGTTGCAATTGTACCAGTTTCCACCACTTCCTCTGGCAGCTCATTCCATACACGTACTACTTTCTGTGTGAAAGAGTTGCCCCTTAGGTCTCTTTTGTATCTTTCCCCTCTCACCCTAAACCTATTTCCTCTAGTTCTGGACTCCCCGAACCCAGGGAAAAGACTTTGCCTATTTACTCTTACCATGTCCCTCATAATTTTGTAAACCTGTAAAAGGTCACCCACTAAGCCTCCGACGCTCCAGGGAACACAGCCCCAGCCTGTCCAGCTTCACACTCGAGCTCAAATCCTCCAATCCTGGCAACATGCTTGTAAATCTTTTCTGAACACTTTCAATTCCACATCATCTTTCTGATAGTAAGGAGACCAGAATTGCACGCAATGTTCCAACAGTGGCCAAAACAATGTCCTGTACAGCCACAACATGTCCTCCCACCTCCTGCATTCAATACTCTGACCAATAGAGGAAAGCATACCAAGCGCCTTCTTCACTATCCAATTTACCTGCGACTCGGCTTTCAAGGAGATATGAATGTGCACTCCAAGATCTCTATGTTCAGCAACACTCCCTAGGACCTTACCATTAAGTGTAGAAGTCCTGCTAAGAATTGCTTTCCCAAAATGCAGCACCTCGCATTTATCTGAATTAAACTCCATCTGCCACTTCTCAGCCCATTTGGCCCATCTGGTCAACGTCCTGTTGTAATCTGAGGTAACGCTCTTCCATGTCCACTACACCTCCAATTTTGGTATCATCTACAAACTTACTAACTGTACCTCTTATTCTCGCATCCAAACAAATTATGTAAATGACAAAAAGTAGAGGCCCCAGCACCGATCCTTGTGGCACTCGACTGGGCACAGGTCTCCAGTCTGAAAAACAACCCTCCACCAAGACCCTCTGTCTTCTACCTATGACAAGATCTGTATCCAAATGGTTAGTTCTCCCTGTATTCCGTGAGATCTAACCTTGTTAATCAGTCTCCCATGGGGACCCTTGTCGAACGCCTTACTGAAGTCCATATAGATCACATCTACCACTCTGCCCTCATCAATCCTTTTCGTTACTTCCTCAAAAAATCTCAGTCAAGTTTGGGAGACATGCTTTCCCATTCACAACGCCATGTTGACTATCCCTAATCAGTCCTTGCCTTTCCAAATCCAAGTACATCCTGGCCCTCATGATTCCCTCCAGCAACTTACCCACCATCTACGTCAGACTCACTGGTCTATAGTTCTATGGTTTGTCCTTACCAGCCTTCGTAAACTGTGGTAACACATTAGCCAACCTCCAGTCTTCCGGCTCTTCACCTGTGACTATCGATGATACAAATATCTCATCAAGGGGCCCACCAATCACTTCTCTAGATTCCCACAGAGTTGTCAGCTACACCTGATCAGGTCCTGTGGATTTATCCACCTTTATCCGCTTCAAGTCATCCAGCAATTTCTGTTATAACATGGACATTTTACAAGATGTCACAATGCATTTCCCTATGTCTTTATCTTCCATATACTTTTTCACAGTAAATACTGACGCAAAATACTCTCGCCATTTTCTGTGGCTCTACGCAAAAGCCGCCTTTCTGATCTTTGAAGGGCCCTATTCTCTCCCTCGTTTCCTTTTTGTCCGTAATGTATTTTTTAAAACTCTTCTGATTCTCCTTAATTCTATTTGCCAAAGCTGTCTCATGTCCCCTTTCTGCACTCCTGATTTCCCTCTTAAGTACTTCCTTTATACTCTTACTGGGTAGTAATGTTGAATACAGGGACCTGGGAGTTCAGGTACATAAATTCATGAAAACATTGCCTCAAGTAGCCAGTGTGTTGAAGCTTTGGCACATGTGCCTTCATTGGTCAGAGCATTGAGTGCAGGAGTTGAATCTTCCTTCTGGAACTGCACCAGACATTGGAATGAAGTGCGAGAGGAAGTGGTAAATGCAGAGACAGGTACAACACTTAGAAGACAATTGGGCAGGTACAGGAATTGGATAGGTCCGGATGGATGTGTGCTAAAAGCAGACAAATGGAATTAGTTTAATTTGTGAACTCTGGTCAGCATGGATAACCTGTAACAAAGGAATTGTTATGTGCTATATGGCTTTATAACTCTCTGGCTTTATGGTGCAGTTGGCTCAACGTTGCAAGCTGGTAAGCAAGTGAGGAGTTAGCTTGGAAATGTGGGAGAGTTTGAGCTGGTAGGCTATGAGGTATTGGCTGGTTGATAGGTAGACTTGCATTCACCCCATCTGGCAGGGTGGCATCAACATAAATGGTAATGGTCACAAGGATAATTTGGTCGAATTGTGCTTGGTAAATGAGGGACCGTTTGAGTTGAAATACAGGAGGTCTGTCTTTGCCAAGCTTGTTAGTGGAGAGGTCGACAGGGTGCCACGCTGCTGAGTGGAGAGGTGTGCAGGGCGCCAGGCTGTTTCCAGAGCAGAAGGTCAATGTAATGAAGTGGCAGGTGGACGTGATGTCAAACTGCAAAGTTCAGAGTCTGGCAAAATGGCAGGTGGTAAAGGACAGATGCGAATGGAGCTAGAATACAATGTGAACAGATTGACTTGGGTAAGATGAGAGATCAGTGACCAAGGGCTGAAGTCATGCCTTGTGTAGTGGGGTTCTGACAGAGGTTGTGAAAATGATGGTGCCAGGTCCAGTCAGGGCCAGATTCAGCATGGACCAGATGCAGGGTGGCAGCAGTGGAATTATAGAGTCATACAGATGTTCAGCATGGAAACAGACCCTTCGGTCCAACTCAACCATGCCGACCAGATATCCCAACCCAATTTAGTCCCACATGCCAGCACCCGACCCATATCCCTCCTAACCCTTCCTATTCATATACCCATCCAAATTTCTCTTAAATGTTGAAATTGTAACTGCCTCCACAAATTCCTCTGGCAGCTCATTCCATACACGTATCACCCTCTCTGTGAAAAAGTCGCCCCTTTAGGTCTCTTTTACATCTTTTCCCTCTCACGCTAAACCTATGCACTCTAGTTCTGGATTTCCCCAAACCAAAGGAAACTACTTTGTCTATTTACCCTATCGATGCCCCTCATAATTTTGTAAACCTCTGGGATTGGCATTATGTATCAATCTGAAATATAGAAAATGGAACATTAGACTGCAGTACAGTCCCTTCAAGCCTTTATGTTGTGCCAATCTGTGGAAACAATCTGAAGCCTATCTATCACATACTATTTCATTTTCATCCATATCTTCATCCAATGACATTTTAAATGTCCTTAAATTTGACAAGTATACTATTGTTGCAGACAGTGCCGTCCGCGCCCCTACTACTGTCTGAGTAAAGAACCTACTTCTGACATCGGTCCTCTATCTATCAGCCTTCAATCTCGGGCTGTGTCCCCTCCTGCTAGCCATCACCATCCAATGAAAAATACTCTCTCTGCCTACCCTATCTAACCCTTTGATTCTCTTATATGTCTGAATTAAGTTACCTCTCAACCTTCTTCTCTCAAACAAAAACAGCCTCAAGAACCTTATCCTTTCTTCATGAAACCTTCCCACCATACCAGGCAACATCCTGGTAAATCTGCTCCGAACTCTTTCCAAAGTTTCCACATTCTTCCTATAATATGGTGACCAGAACTATTCACAATACTCCAAGTGCAGGCACACCAGAGTTTTGTACAGCTGCAGCATGACTTCATGGTTTGGAAACGCAGTCCCTCTACTAATGAAAGCCAACTCAATGTATGCCTTCTTAACAATCCTATCAACTTGACTAACAACGTTTAGGTATCTATGTACATGGACACCAAGATGTCTCTGCTCATCTACATTACCAATATGGATTGCCTTGGATGTGTTTCTTGTGATAGGGGTGGTGTAATCCGGGCATGAATGGGTGAGTAACCGGGAAGGCTTTGTCAACATGAGTGGAAATTTAGGTCTAGACAGCGAGGGAGAGCAGTGCTTAGTCTGAGAGATGATGGTTTTGGTGGTGAACTGCGTGTCAGTTTGATAGTTATTAAAGTAAAAGAGTACTTGCTAATTTTTCACATCATATTTACGTAAATAGTCAAGTCAGTTAGCTGTAACCCTTCAACGCCTCTGAAACCTAATGCTCCTCCATTTTTCAGAGGTATCCAGAATTCAGATAATTTTAAATTAGAAGTTTCAACTTCCAGACAATTGACATGAGCCCAGCCATGACAGCCATCCTCCTAGTCCCAGTACTCAGCTCCTGCCTGTGCTGCTGCTGCAGTGACAATCTTCCCAGAGAGAATATTCTGCCTTGTATTAATAAATGAAGAAGAGTCACTGGACCTGAACTATTCACTCTGATTTCTTTCCAGAAATACTGCCAGCTGTTGGGTTTTTCCAGCAATATCTGATTTTGTTTCTGATTTCATGCAGTACGGTACCTAGTCGGGCGGCACACTGTTTCCGTGGTTAGCATTGCTACCTCATAGCATTAGGGACTCGAGTTCGATTCCATCCTCGTGTGACTGTCTGTGTGGAGTTTTCACATTCTCTCTGTGTCGGTGTGAGTTTCTTCCCAACGTCCAAAGATGTGCAAGCTGGGTAAATTAGCCATGTTGTGTTCAGGGATTGGCATGTTAGGTCCATTAGTCAGAGTTAAGTGGAGAGTAATAGGGTAGGGCAATGGGTCTGGATAGGTTACTTTTCAGAGGGTTGGTGTGGCTATGTTGGGCCAAATGGCCTGTTTGCCCACACTGTAGAATATTGATGAATCCGTATTTCCTTGGTTTGTATTTTGTGAAAACTCTCTGATCTTCACTTGCAATCCAGTGAAAGTGTCAGTTGGTGAGATTTTGAAACAGTTACTGGGGTGGGATCAGCATGTTCTTCTTCCTAAATTATATGGTAATGGTCAAGGTAGAGGCCATGTTTATGAAGAGGGAACCAATAGATCATGATCAACATCTGGTAAGAAACAAAACCAACTTCCAGTTATACTGTAGACTTCAGCAGGAGCATGCTGAAAAACGTTTAAAGCTGAGGATATATTTGAGTAACTGATAAGGACAAATTAACAGAAACTAATGTGCTCAATTGGTCATTCTATCCTAGAGACACCGTCTCCCCCCACGCTTTATGGCCTGGTCTCCTCCTGTCAGGACCACAACACCGGTTCTCTGATCTTCGGTTGTTTGGCAATGGACTATTACCCTGACGTAATCAGGATAACCTGGAAGAAAGGTGGGGAGTTAATCACGACTGGATTGAAGACTTACCGATCAGTGAGAAACAAGAATGGAACCTATACCCAGAGCAGCCAGTTAACCCTGCCCGAGTCAGCAGTAGATTGCCCCAGCAAAATCTACTGTGACGTTCAACACAGCGGGTCACACAAGAGCAAAGAAATGCTATGTCCGGGTAAGTGTTGTGGGAACTGAGATCAACAGAACATCTGTGATTAACCCGAATAAGTCATTATTTATAACCTTTTCACAGAATCATTTTATACAGCACAGGAAAAGGCCCTTCGGTCCATCCAGTCCACACCTAAAAATAACAGCCGCCTAACTATTCCAGTCTTATGTGCCAGCACTTGATCCATTGCCTTGTGTGACTTGCCTTTGCAAGTATGCATCTAAATATTTCATACTTATTATGAGGGGCTAAATCTCTACATAACTTGTCGGCACTGAGCTCCAGACTCACACCACCCTCTGTTTGATTTCGTTTTGACTTGAGATCCACCCTACACCTCCTGGCCTTGCCTTCACCCTGTTCCCCTGAGGCATTGATCTCTCCCTCAAGGGAATTGTTTTTGTCCAGTTCCACCTGCCTGGAATTATTTGAGGTATAGACATCGCTACCATCTTCTCCCTAATTCTCCTCTTCTCCAAGGAAATCCCTCGTCTATCTAATATTTTCATAACTAAAATACTCCAACCCAGGCAAAATCCTTGCAAAGCTCATCAATGCTGCTTTCAGCGTAATCACATTCTTTCGATAACATGCACACAACGCTTCAGTGTGGCCTAAGCAGTGTTTTATTAAGTTCCAATATTATCTCCCTACTCTTCATTGTCAATGTCTCTGCTCATAAAAACAAATATCCTCCCCACCTTCTTCGCTGTCTTTATCCAGATGACGCAGTAATATAGGGGACCAGTGGGTATGCACACCAATGACCCTCAGCCATTTCCAGGTTTCCACCATTCAAAACGTAATACCTCACAGTTTCTTCTGCCGAAGTGCATCACCTTACTCTTATCCTGAATGATTTCTATTTGCAACTTCTCTTCACGTATAATCAATCCTTGTATATCCTCCTGCAATCTAAAGCTATTATGCTCATGAATTACCAACATGACAATTTTGCTTTCATCTGTGAACTTGCTGGTTAACCTTCCTACATTCCAGTCTCAATCACTGGTATATAAGAGAAACAGCAAGGAAATCAGCACTGATCCCTGCAGAACAACATGAGACATAGATTTCCAGTCACGCAGATACCTTATGACCATTGTCCCCTGCTCCCCTCCACTCAGCAAATTCTCGATCCAATTTGTCAATTTAAATCTGATCCTAATGGCTCTGATTATTGCTGTCATCTGGTCATTGAGTTATCTATCTGAAAACTACCACCAAATTGTTAAGACATGACTTCCTCTCTATAAAACCATGCTGAAAGTTGTTGATTGATCTTGCAAATGAAGACTAATTCCTCTCCTCAATAGTTCCAATAGTTTCCCTACTACTGAGACTAGCTTGACAGATCTGTGTTTTCATTATTTTTCCCTTCCTTCGTCCTGCATAACAAGGCAACGTTGGCTGATCTGCACTCACATGTCACAACTCCTGTTGTCAGACAGTAATTCTAAATTATTGCCAGCGACACAACTATTGCATCATTTGCATCACTCAACAGCTGGTTATATATTGCATCTGCCCTGGAAATATAACCACTTTTCATCCAGCAAGACAACAAAGAACATCACATCATCTGACCTAACTTCTGAAGGTACATCACAACACTCCTCCATGATTTCTAGCCCCACATTGTTCCTCTTACTAGTGAAACTGACACAGCACATTTGTTTCGACCGCAACTTAACCCTCTGGCTCACACCAATAATAACATTTAATGGACATTACTGTTCCCTGAAATATTCGTTTATGAATGAGCCCATAACTTATTAAAATAGTTTCCTTTATTTTGACTGCTATTATTTTCTCATGGTCCCTTTTGCTCTTCTAATTCCTTTTTCTTGCAAATACGCACTTGCACGTTCTGTACTTCATTCTAGTTTCTATTGTTTTGAGATTTCGGGGTAGAACTGAAGCCTCCCTTATTTCCCTTCATCTCACCCGCCATGCCCTTTTATGTTCCAGGCTCGCTGCATTCTTGGTCCCACGCTGTGGCTTCATGGGAAATGTTCTGCCTGTGCTTTTCCTATTTCTTTTTTTTTAATGTGTCACACTGCTCTGATTTAGATTTACCAGTAAGTTTCAGATTCCAGTCCACTTTAGTCAAACCATTACCTTATCTTATTAACATTGTCCTTCCCCTTTCAGAACTTTGGGCCCATTTCTATCCCTTTCCAGAACAATCTGGATTTCAACAGATTTATGATCACCGTCTGCAAAGTGCTCCAACATTGATTTTTACCCACTCAATCGATTACATCCACTAAAGTTAAGTCCAGGTTCACCCCTCTCTTGCAAAGTCTGGATTAAAATTTTCTGTGTTAAACACAAACTTTGTTAAAATATTCTCCTGGGGGCATTTTCAGAATTCTGCTCCCTTGAAATGTTTGACATAATGAATATCCAAGCCTACGCTGAGGAAGATAAAATCCTCTTTTCTCATTTAATTTACGTTTAAGTTAATTTAAGTTGCTCTGAAATTTGCCCATGTCTCTGCACTTCTCAGCCTTTTGGACAAACAGTAAAGTCTATCGTGCTCTCCCAGTAGTTATGTTTGCTGTATTTTGGTTTTGAAGTACTGTTCATTTGCCTTTGTAAAAGGAGGTATCCATCATTTCATTTCTCTTTCCAACCTAAAATACTCTTGTCAGAATTACTACAGAATGGACATTTTCGACCACACACCCACTCCCCCCATCCTATTCCATCTTACCCTGTCTCACCTTAGGGCACTAAATTCTGGAATATTGAATAGCCACTTCTGCCCCTCTCTCAACATGTCTCCATGAGAGCAACTGCATCATTTCCTCGTTTATGCCGTTAATTCATCCGCCTTGTTCATCAAACTCTTTCATTAAAACGAATACCATCAAAAGTTGTTACCTCCCTTCTAATTTAACCAGCCTATCATTTCTATGCCTCCCAGATTCCCTTGCATTGTCCTCTAATTTTAGCCCTTCACATTGTCCTGCTGATCTTTCTGTGTGGATCTCAACTTCTCTAGCACCCTGCACAATTATGATTCTGGTAATATCGGGGTTAGTATGATATATAAGAACTGATTGCATTTGTTATTAAATTCGTCAAATAATATATATATATATATATATATATATATATATATATATATATATATATAATATATATGTGTGTGTGTTTCCTAAAGGTCGAGATGTTCTCCCTCCAACTCTTCTCCTAACTGTGAGTCCCAATGAAGAAATCGCAAGCAGCAAGTTTGCAACTCTCGTCTGTTCAATCATCGATTTTCATCCAAAGTCAATCTCCGTGAGTTGGTTGAAAAATGGCCGACCTTTGGATTCTGGCTTCTTCACGTCTCCCGTGTGTGAGGCGAGCGGGAACTTCTCGGTGACGAGTCGCCTGATGGTCCGTTATAGTGAATGGTTCAACAGCGCAGTCTATACCTGCCAGGTCACTCATGGAGAGAACACTCAAAGTAAAAACATCACCGCACTCCAGGGTAAGAGACACAGACTGAGAGAGCTACAAATCATTTTGATCTCGCATGTGAATCAAACACATACTTTTATTAGGCTTAGTAAACAGCACGGTACAGCTTCTCATTTCCCAAAATGCCATGTGTCTCTTATTTCTGTTTGAGTGTCGCATTAGCATTGCTCATAATTCATTATTTTAGCTAATCAGAAAAGCATGTTTCCTCTTTGTTGAGACGAATAGACAGTGAACTTTGTTAAATAGTTTGTTGGCTGACCATGCTGGGAGAGGCATTCAGAGTGCCGAGTCCTTGCCTGGTAGCGGCCGCAAGGACAATTTGGGGTCAGGGGTGTCTGAGAGGTATCTGATCGAAATCTAGAAAATACTGACAGACCGAGTTAGAGTAAACGTGGAGTAGATGTTTTGACCCGTAGGCGATAATAGGACCCACGGGTACAGTCTCAGAGTCAAAGGGAGCTCCATCTGGAACTAAGATGGGGAGGAATTATTCTTCCAGAGGGTGATGAATCTATGGAGCGCATTACTGCAGAGGGCTGTGGAGCCCAGGCTATTGTCTGTATTCAAGACAGAGATGGATCGGCTCTTGCTTAATTCAGGGAGAAGGCGGGAGAATGGGGTTGAGAAACATATCAGCCATAATCGAATGGCGGAGAAGATTTGATTGAGTGAATAGCCTCATTCTGATCCTCTATCTTATAGTTTTGTGATCTCAAAATGACATGGTAATAATATGCAGTAACCCTTAATTGAAAATAAATGAAAATACGTTCAATACTTCATTCCCTGCTCAGGAATGACCTGTTGGCCTTGGGCATTGTACGACACAGACTTTTTTAATATCTGGTATTGAGCTCTTACACTTCATTTATGGGGTGTGACCACAGACCAAGTGGGTTTCACATTTGATTAACTAGGATAAACGTAATCTCACTGAGCTTCTTTCAGACGTTCCCTGTAATTAGCGAATGAGGCAGGTGAATAAATTCTGGTGGGAATGCGACAATAGGAATGAATGAACTAGGAATGAATGCCAGGCTAATTCAGCCTGATTTGGGATGGAGATGTTTACATAGTGATTGGTAGACATCTGAATAAAACTAGTGCAAATTTCCATCGAGGTTGGAGATTAATTTAAGATGTGTCTGCTTTTTTTTTCAATGAAGAAAGTAAAAAATGCGGCCTGGTAAATAAAGTGAATCTACAGACCAGTCACGAACTCTTTGAATGGAAGAAAAGACTTGAGGGGATGGGTGTTCTTCACGATGTCTAATGCTGTACTCAGTGCCTTGTTTTCAGGTCAACTCCAAATTCAGCCCACAAGGAATAATGACATAACTTAGAGAATGCTCTCACACCAATAATGCCAAGTATTTTCGATCACGTTAAATATAATGAATATAATTTCCATTGCCATTCACCGCTCCTGTAACACTTTAAATCCTCTGCAAATGTATGAAGACTAAGAGAATAATTATGACTAATTACAATTTTCCGAAATTCGGTATCTGATTTGGCACTTAGTGTGACCAGCAACGTGACGTTCATGGACATAGAAATGAACTCATTATATACATATTATTCTTGTCCCAAGTATCAATAGATGGTCTTAAGTAAGAGACCAACTCTGAATGAAATATAACTCCGTGAATTACATTATGGTATCTTCGATGATTTTACTTTTTTCACAGGTTTCACTTTTTACAAAAACAGTGTTCTTTAGGAATAATTACACAGGCTACGTTATAGGTAATCACGAATTATTTCACAGATCAAAATATATGAACAATAGTAAGTATCGTTTCAGCAAGAGTTAGAAGTTGCCATTTCGAAGGCGGTTTCTTCACCCTGTGAGGAAATAACCTGAAGAGTGGCTGTACTGATCCTAAAGAGGCATTTTACATTGATTTTGATTGCTGTTTCATAGGAGATACTGTACGCCACGATTACACGGTTAAAATCCTCCCGCCACCAGTAGAACAGGTCTTGCTGGAGGCGACGGTGACGTTAAGCTGTGTTGTGTCCAATCTTCCTTCTGGAGTCAACGTCACCTGGATAAAAGAAAAGAAGCCTCTGAAATCAGAGATTGCTGAGCAGCCTGGACAGAATCCCGACAGTGTGATCAGCAAATTAGATATTTCGACTGAAGCCTGGCTGAGTGGCGTTACTTTTGAATGTGTGGTGTACCATCAGAATCTACCGACTCCGCTGAGAGACTCCATCCACAAGAAGAAAGGTGAGCGGTGAGATTAAAGCACAAAGAATCCCATGTGTAATTGAGATCCAGGTAATGACAAGCTTTGATTGGTAATGAGCAAACACTGCTGGGAGCATAAATGATGCATTTGATGGCAGAAAAGCTAAGTATCTGATTAAGAAAGAGACAGACCAAAGGCTATTCTATTCCGATTAAATCAGATAAGGTGGGAAGGAACCTGGGTTGTGACGTCACCATCAGCAATGACACATGGACAGAATGTCCTCGTTGTGGGCTGGATACATGGATGCGACTTTCAAATTAAACTTTTTACATCTTTTATTGAACATAGTGTCTACCACTCTGCTCCTATTAGAAAATGAATGTGAATAAATCCCAAATTAAAAATGGCATATTTTAATATTTAGTGAAATCGTGATGTTGATTCTGGATTTTTATACTTGATTTATATTTGTCTCAAATATTTTACAGTGATTAATGCACTGGAGCCATCAGTGTCTGTGCTCCTGCCACCAACAGAAGAAATCTCCGTTAAGCGGTTTCTCTCCCTCATCTGTTTAGTGAGAGGTTTCTTCCCCCAAGAGATCTTCGTCAAGTGGACAAACAATGACAAGCCGGTGAATCCCAGTAACTACAAGAACACCGAGGTGATGGTGGAGAGCAACAACATCTCCTTCTTCATGTACAGCCTGTTATCCATTACAGTGGAGGAGTGGGCAAGCGGTGCTTCTTACTCCTGTGTGGTGGGACATGAAGCGATTCCATTGAAGATCATCAACAGAACTGTCGATAAATCCAGTGGTAAACCAAGTTTTGTAAACATTTCACTTGCTCTGATGGACACTGTTAATTCATGTCAATAAAAATCTCAAAGCTGATTTAATAATTCAACAAAAGTTATAAAGTATTTTTTTGATCCTCCAGTTATGAGCTAAATACACAACTGCTGAATTAATTGATTCTCATTCTTACTTCTATTCAATCTGTGCAGTTTAGATGAGATTAGATTTCCTTCAATGTGGGAACAGGCCCTTCGGCCCAACAAGTCCACTCCGAAGAGCAACCCACCCAGATCCATTCCCCTTCATTTACCTCTGACTAATGAAACCAACACTACGGGCAATTTAGCATGGCCAATTCACCTAACCTGCACATCTTTGGACTGTGGGAGGAAACTGGAGCACCTGAAGGAAACCCACGCAGACGCGCAGAGAATGCGCAAACTCCACAGTGTTAAATTGGATCATTAACAGGTCTGGGAAGCGTGTCTTGTGCAGTTAATGCTCCCTGCTCCGATACACCCTGGGTGAGAGACAGAGTAAAGCTCATTCATTGCAGGATTCCGCCAAGTAACTCATCCATCCTAAATCCCACTGTGATGGAATCTGACAATGTCCATTCTACATCAAGGGGAGAACACAAGTTTTGATCTTGGTGTTCCTGATTTCCCGATTGGCCATTCTTCCAAGATTCACGCCATTTTAAACTGTCACAATTCACCAATTAGAAACGTAAACTAAGAGATTTTTAAAATTAGTTTTGATTAGACATACAATAGTAAAGTGTGGAGATCAATTTGAATTTAACATTTGTTTCTGGAGAAATGCAAGGGATCTTGCACCAACTCATCAGTTGACAGAATGCTTCTTTAGTTTCACACCAAAGAAAGCTGACAGATAAGTTGTTGAGGAGCACAGGGAAGAGTAGAGGAGGGCGATGAAAGGTCAGTACTCTTACTCTCAGTGCAGAGTTTTCCCGGTGGCGGCCCTCTATAATGTAACCCAGTTACTTACAGGAGCATTCAGCTTCTTGAATACTGTTTGAAAATGTAACATTTCCGTGCAAAATAATAACTTTGAAGCATGTTGGACATGACTAGCCCTGTTAACAAATGATTAACAGTGACTCCCATAATCCAGAACTGATGTGTGTCCCGGTGTGAATTTCAAAGCCTTGTCTCAGTTTTCTGGAACACATAGGATCAAATATGGCATTCTAACAACTGCTATGCCATTGTTTCAAATACAGAACACAAGTAACTATTTTCGAATAAACATATTCAGAAATGTTACTAAACATCTCTGGGGCAGTCGGGATTTGAACTCAGGCCTTTTGTCTCAGAGACAGAAATTCTATCACTGCAACAGAAGAATCGCACATAAAACGCTTATCCCTTCACGATGACGGGAAATGTTTCCTACAACGCCAAGGTGGACGTAATTGTGGGCAATCAATTAAAATTAGAACAATAAACTTAGAATAATAAAAAATGCAGTTTGGTATAAGAGCAGAAACACACACAGATACAGACAGATACCCACAAGTACACACGTAAAGACACATATACAGACTCTCACATAAAGACACATAGTTATGCACATTCACTCAGATGTGCATATACATAAGACGTCACATACACATACACGCACAGAGCCACACATGCAAATGGCACTTGAACATTCATCTAAGCATTTACAAAAACTCACATACACCGAAAGAAAAGCTCTTACAGAAATAAACAGGTGTACTCATACATAACCATGAAAAACATAGACACACGGTAACACACAAATGGTCACAAATACATATGCAATTCATACAGCACAATGCATTCCTGAAGAAGGGCCTGTGCCCGAAACGTCGACTATCTTGCTCCTTGGATGCTGCCTGACCTGCTGCGCTTTTCCAGCAACACATTTTTCAGCTCTGATCTCCAGCATCTGCAGTCCTCACTTTTTACTAGCACCAATGCATACAGGCATATATGCATGAACATAGATACAACATGCCAAAAATGCCCTCCTGCATGTCGATACACACAGGCACATAAGTGCACAGAGAAAACGTTAATTTCATTATTTTCCCATTTTTATAATCACAAACATATGATGACAGAGGCAGCTTATTTTTTATTTTTAAATCACGTTGATCAGCACATATACGCGGTCACACATACACACAAATTCAGAGTCTCACATGCAGACACGCAAGTGCACAGATCAACAAAAAGTGGGGCATTTATTAAACAAGGATAATGGCACAAGCATCAGCAAGCATCCACACACAATAACACAAACAAGCTTATCAGGGCATGGTTTAGGATAGATTGCCACACAAGCAGACATCATCACATAAATATAAACATCCATCAAATCATGATATTGCATGCTAACACTTATTAAGCACAAACATGAAAATAACCTAGTGCAGCTAGAATCTGAAATTGACACATGAACACACATTTTAGACAGCACTAACGAAAAACGAACAGTCACAAAGACATTACGAGATAAATGTCAGCATCAATGACGTGGCATATTAGCATAATGATGCTTATACATTGTGAATTGAACAAAATTTACGTGCACAAATACATGAGCACACCAGCAATAAAGGAGCATTAATATGTTTATTCATGCACAGACTCAAAAATGGGCAAGAGTGAAGTCAGAGTAAATCATGACCACATGCACAAACATTAAAGGAAAACCATACACATCAAGCAGTAAATCAAGTAAATTAAGGGACACATGCACAAAAACGTATTCCTTAACATACAGACCCTACAAACAAAAATATGAAGCAAAGTTCTTATTGAGAATGCAACTTATATTCATAATCTGCAAGCAATTTCTCACCAATAAAAAAAGATGAGAATCACATTTGAACTTTTATCTAATGATGGCCACGATTTTCAAGTAAACTGCTGTCACAGCCTATATTTAAAATATAATGATATAATAAAAATAATCGTGCCTAATAAGCATTCCTCAAATAATAATATCCTTCAATAATAGATTAAAAGAAAAAGTAATTTAAAATGTTGTTACAGACAGTGAAGAAGGAACATGTGCATTTATTATTTGCAAGTTCTTGCCGAGAGTCAATAATGCACTACCAAATACAAATAGTCGCAATTGAGAAACATCTGCCTGCTTTATGAAGATGCAATGGTCTCTAGTTATATGACTTGGATGCAGATAGATCACACTGGATCAATAAACATTTTAAATGCGTTCTCTCGGATTTATATTCATAGATTCAATGAACCACACTTGGATTGAAGACTATGAGGATGATAGTGGCAACATCTGGACAACTGCTTCCATGTTCACCACCTTGTTCTTCCTGAGTATTTTCTACAGCGCTGCTGTCACACTGGTGAAGGTGAGAATAATCACATCTTTCACACGCCAAACAGCCCAATACGTTTTGTAAAATCTCTAAGTGTACCATTGAATAAAAATTAAATCTGAATGTCCCTGATCATAAATATCTGCGTCATTGCTTTCTCTCTCTTTTCCAGGTTAAGTGAATGAGTTGTGGACCCCTTTGATTTTCCTGATCTGCTTATCAAGGTCTCCGAATTCCCAATCTCCAATCTGTCCTGTTGCTGACTCTAACAGTGAAATCATTTTTGCTTCTCAGCGTGTAACTGGGATAATTAATCATGGATTTTCCTTTTTACTTTGATATCGTCGAGTTGATTGTAGTTGAAAACAATTGTAGCTGCCCAGTTGTTTAAAACCCATTTGTTTTTCTTTTAATTTGTTCCTTATTCAGAATGGTTGCCTACCCTTTATGATGAGCTATTGTATTCCTTTTCTGTTGATGGTTACGATGTACAGAAACTCACAGCTCCGAGTGCACACGATCTCGTCTCAATGTGGCATACAGCCATTGTATTCACGTCTGTTAACTTTAACATTAACGTTTGGATAAATTGCTTACTGAAATGGTCAATAAATCTCGAATGGATATGCACTAACCTTGAGTTTGCTTAATTCTTTCTTCAAGTCCAGTCAGTAATAAGGGCGGATTCTCAGAACTGGAGTTTTTCTCGCAAATAAACCTCATGGAGCATAATTACTGGGATCTATTTGACACACGCCTGTCAAATCCCAGGAAATCAGACTGAGATCTATCAGATACAAGGATATTACTGAACAGCAACCCTCAAAAATAATAAATCAGAGGTGGATGTTGATCAGGCAAGGCAGCGCTCAGACGTACTGGAAATATTAAGCCATTTGGATCTATGTGACGCAAGATGGAATTGAGAACCAATCATAGCAACTGTTCACAGCGTCTGGAAACTATCAGCAGAGGGGAACAGTCCCAGTTTCTCAGTGTCGGCGAGGTACATCATCCCGGGAACAGTGTTGTGAATCAGTTACGCATCCTATCTCATAACTTTGCATTTTTCCAAAAATGTTGCTTCTGAAACTGGACGCAATATTCCAGGTGAGACAAGCGAATGTTTTATTTCAGTTTAACATAATTGCTTTGCTTTTGTTCGGTACAGCGTACTTGAAGTAAGGTTTATTTGCTCTTCTGTCCACATGTCATGGTACATTCTCTAATTTGAGCACATATACATGGAGGACCCTCTGCTCCTGCACCCCTTTGGATTTACACCCTTGTTATTGTATGTTCCCCTGAGTTCATCACAAAATAAAGAGGCAAGTCACACACCTGACTCTGAGATCTATCTGACACACCAATATTAATGAATATGAAACCTCAAAATTATAAATCACAGATTGATTTCGATCAGGGATGGCATAGATCAGAAGCATTGGAAACCCTGCTGCTTTCCATGTCCTTTCCCACATACTCTCTGCAAAACATTGAAGCTCTTAGCTTGTCTTCCAATACCCTAACATTTTACCTTAAATTGCTATTAATATGTTTCTGTAATTTGCCTTATATACCAAAGCACAGGTTGAAACAACAAGCATTCCGAGAGTGTACACGATAAGGGGACCTACATTCTGAAACGGCAAATACCCATTAACAAATGGCTGACAAGTACAAAACAGCGGGTGAGATGAATTTGAAATAATCAAAATATATGGAAAATATCCTGAAGCTACAACGGTGTAAGCAAGACCTGAGCAGACAGAATGGAGTTCGTTTTTTTAAAATTGTTATTTATATCCAGAATTTTCCTTCCACACAATATATAACTTTTTATTTCCCATCACCAAGTCACCCATAGCATCTTTATTTTCAGCTACTAACCATCACCAGTAAATTGAATAATTTATGTTCAAAGCGCCTCAAGGACAACCAACACCATCAAAGGTACGGCAGAGGTAGGAAGACCCAAAAGGAGATTGGGGTCAATTTTTCTAGTGGTGAAATATTAGTGCTGTTCTGACAGAAGGTATTTCTGAGGGATGGTCCAGTAAAGCTATGTGGGTGGAACTCAGAAATAAGAAGAGCATGATTATTTTGAGGCAATTGTAATAGTCTCCCCAGTAGTCAGAGTGAAATTAGGTAATAAATATTTTGAGAGATCTAATTTGTGCGTAAGAGTAATAGGAGTGGAATAATAGAAAATTTTAACCTTCCAAACATAAAGTGGGACAGTCATGGTCTTAAGAGTTTGGATGTTGAGGAATTTGTTAAGTGCTGAAGAAATGTGTCTTCATTAATATGCAGATGAAACTACCACAGAAGGAGCAAACCTGTTCTATTCTTGTGAAATAAGGCAGGGAAAGTGACTGAATGGTTAGTGGGAGAGCAGTTTGGGTCAGGGGTCATAATTCGATTAGTTGCAAAATACCTATGGAAAGGATTGGCATTATATATAAGTTAAAGTTCTGAATTAGACGAGGGAAAATTTTGACAGTATAAGACAAAAACTTTCAAAGATTGATTGGAGTAGACTGTATGCAGCGAAAGGGACAGCCAGCAAGAGAGGGGCTTTCAGAAGTGAGATAACGAGAGTTCAGAGGCGTGATATTCCTGTTAGAGTGAAGGTAAGGCTGGTAAGAGGAGGGAACACTGGAGGAATAAAGATGTTGAGGCTCTGGTTAAGAATAAGAAAAAATCATATATTAGATATAGACAAATGAGATCAATTGAATCTCGAAGAGTACACGAGGTGCACGGACATTCTAAAGAGGGGAATGAGGAGGGCACGAAAGGAAAATGAGATAGCCTTGGTAGATAATGTTAAAGACAATCCAAAGATATTCTACTCGTACATTAAGAGCAAAGGAGTAGAGTTATCGAGTCATAGAGATGTACAACATGGGAACAGTCCTTTCGGTCTCATTTTCCCATGCTGACCAGATATCCTAATCTAATCCCATTTGCCAGTACTTGGACCATATCCCTCTCAACCCTTCGTAATCATATACATACTAAGTTGCCTTTTAAATGTTGAAATTGCACCAGCCTTAACCACTTTCTCTGGCAGTTCATTCCAAACACACACCATCCTCTGCATGAAAAAAGTTACTCCTTAGATACTTACAATTTGTCCCCCTCTCACTCTACACCAATACTCACGAGTATAGGTTTAGAGTGAGACTCTACCCACCACAAGGAAAAGGCCTTGTCTATTCACTGTATCCATGTCTCTCATGATTTTACAACCCTTTATAAATTCACCCCTCAGCCTCCAACGGTCCAGGGAAATCAGCCACAGCTCATTCAGCCGCTGCCTATATTACTCTACATGGCTGTGAATATGTACAGCCTAGAGGGATGGCTTCTTAAGTCATGTTGCATTTTATATATTTTTTTTCTATTAGTTACTTTAAAATGGAGGATGTGTGCCTTTTAAATTTGATACCAGTAGCACAGACCTGGGGAAATAAACTGCAACCAAAAGAAATGGAAAAACGTAATTGCAGTCCGGATAATCTCACCATATCATTCGTGTAAAAAGTAGTTCCCTGCTTTGACCTTGCAGTTAATAGAGCCTATTAATTAGTCCTGTGTTTGTAATAATTCTCATTTATCTATCATTCTACATTTAGTTGTTATAGTTATCATGTGGATTACTGCACGTCTCTAAGTGTTTAAGCAAACATTCAAACCAAACAAAATAAAACTGCAAATTAAATATTGTCTCTAATTATTACAAAAAAGCTATTCAATTGGAAGAGGAATGTTGAAATATAGTCAACTCTGAGGACCAGAAGACGTTGCAAGAGATTATTAATTAATTTACGGTACGGTCAAAAAATTAGCAAATGAAGATCCACATAGATAAACGTAAGGTGTTACACCTTAGTCGGAATAATGTGCAGGTCACGTATTCAAAGATGCGTATTTAAGTGTGGGAGACAAACAAAGGGATCTCAGACAATTACATCAGTCATTAACCATTTCACCACAGATTCCAAAGGCTATAAAAATGCAAACAAAGCTCTGAGCCTTATCTCGAAAGGGATAGATTTGAAAGTAGGGTCCCTATAAAAATTTGATTGACTATAATTATGAGTATTGCCTGCAGCTCAATTGACATATTATAGAATGTACGAGAGAGAGTGAAGAGAAGATTTACAAGAATGATAAACAAATTTCTGACTGTGTATATCAGCGAAGAATTGTCGTGCTGTTCACTTCTCTCTTGAAAAAAAGGTTGACAGTTCTGAAATTATGAAAGGTTTTGAAAAGAGAAGGTACAGATAAAACATTTCTCAATGGGGTGGAACATAACTAGAGGCCGTCAATGGAAGACAGTACCTCAAGAAATCCAAAAGGGAATTCAGAGGAAACTTCTTCACTGAAAGAATGATGAGAATGGAGAATATGTGATCAGCCAGAATAGTTGAAATTAATAGTTTAGATGCATTTCAGGGAAACCAGGTGAGCACTTGGAATGGATGAGAATAGAGAATTACAAAGGACGACTTACATGAGGAATGATGTGAAACAGCTTGTGTGGAACATAAACACTGGCATGAACTGATTGCGCAAAATGGTTTGTATTTCCTCTGTAAACCTATGTAGAAAATCACCGTTGTATGAAACAATCAGTGCATTAAGATCATGTAGAGGAATTATAAAGTTTCTCACAAAAAAAGTCTCAAGCATTCAGCACTGAATGTAAATGATTTTATCACGTGCCCAGTCTTTACTATTTGCTTGCTCTCACTGAAACAGCAGCAATCACAATTCTCTTACTCGGATTAGGAGTAACCCTTTGTCCATGCACCAATTGGGGGATTTTAATGACTCATTAATGGCCTCAATAGGATGTGCCAACCTGGTTCTGGGAATGTTGTGTACATTCTAGCACTTACGACTTCTTTCACTCACTTACTTTGATTTACAGTTCCTGTATTGATCGCCACCATGGACAGGAGACTGTTCCAGTATGCAGGTGGGATACCCTGTTGTGGGCCTGAGGTACTTCTTTGGGAGGGACATCGAGCAAGCGTGTCTCTAGGATGCAGGAGGAGGTCTCCCACATAATGGAGGACCCGTCTGCTGCGAATAAACTGGCAGAATTAGCGGGAATAGACTCAACATTGACCACCTGAGTAGCCATCCATTCCCTAATTTGCGATCAATAAAATACTACGGAGGTGGGAATATGAGAGGCACTGAAACTTCTTCCTTCCCTGGTCATCTTCCACCGTATTATCCACCTATCCAGCTTGCAGCCTGTCAGTAAAGGGCTAACAGAACCCAGTCCCATTCCAATATTCCAGCACAAGAAGGGCTGTCATACTGGTCAAAATTGATAAAGCTCAACATAGAACAATCTTGACCTGACTGTCAAATTCCAAAATGTTACTTGAGATGAGTTCACGAAAAATGACGGAAGTACAGAACCAGGAGAACCAGGTTGTTGTTATGTCTCAGAAGAGTTAGGACTAATGACCAGAAACACGAAACAGACATTTCCGCCTCATCCAAATAGACCCCACTACCAGGGATATATGTCCCTCCCCACCCCTTTCTGCCTTCCGCAAAGACCATTCCCTCCGTGATGATCTGGTCAGGTCCACGACCCCCAACAACCCACCCTCCCGTCCTGGCACCTTCCCTTGCCACCGCAGGAATTGCAAAACCTGCGCCCACACCTCCTCCCTCACCTCCATCCAAGACCCCAAAGGAGCCTTCCACATCCATCAAAGGTTTACCTGCACATCCACCAATATCATTTGCACCCGATGCGGTCTCCTCTACATCAGGTAGACTGAACGCCTCTGAGCAGAGAGTTTTAGGGAACATCTCAGGGAGATCCGCACCAATCAACCACACCGCCCTGTGGCCCAACTTTTCAACTCCCTCTCCCACTCAGCCGTGGACATGGAGGTCCTGGGCCTCCTTTACCGTCGCTCCCTCACCACCAAACGCCTGAAGGAAGAATGCCTCATCTTCCGCCTCGGAACACTTCAACCCCAGGGCGTCAATGTGAACTGCACCAGTTTCCCCATTTCCCCTTCCCCACCTCACCCCTGTTCCAAACTTCCAGTTCAACACTGTCCCCATAACTTTCCTTTCTTCCTTTCCACCTATCCACTCCACCCTCCTCTCTGACCTATCACCTTCATTCCCAGCCCTATTCACCGATTGTACATTTTACTACCTTCTCCCATCCTTCTCCCATCCTTCTCCCTGACCTATCATCTCCATCCCAACCTCCATTCATCTAATGTACTCCATGCTACTTTCTCCCCACACCCACCCTCCTTCCATTTATCTCTCCACACTGAAAGCACTCTGCCTTTATTCCTGCTTTTGCCTGAAACTTCGATTTTCCTGCTCCTCGGATGCTGCCTGAACTGCTGCGCTTTTCCAGCACCATCTAATCTAGAATCTGGTTTCCAGCACGTGCAGTCCTTGTTTTTACCTAGTTGTTTTTACCTTTTTCTTGAATTCTCGGTCTATGAAAGTGCAATTGATCAATAACCACAAAATTAAGATCAAATTAAAATGGTCGTTGGGTCTTCAACTTATTGCCAGATATTAAAATAACAGAAGTCTCACAATATTGCATTTCAAGCACTTATCAGCTAATTTAATGAAACAAGGTCATTCTTCAAATGAAAAACTGTCCAAGATGGTGAAACTTCTTTAAAATTCCTCAATACATTTACAAGAAATGACACTGAGGGCCAAAGCAAATTGCCAACTGTGGTGGCAGCAGGTGGCAACAAAGAAAAAGACAGGTGGTGGCATTTCTACCTAAGGTCACACAGTCATCTTGAACATTGTTTATGTACACAGAAAAGTTAGTGATGCTTGTTTTTATATTTCTTGCTAATTTGCTTACATTATATCTTTTCCTCCCATACTTCGCTTTCACGATTCATACGGGCATATCGCGCACAACCAGACCCTTTGGTCCAACCTGACCATGCTGGCCAGGTTTTCCAAAGGAAACTAGTCCCATCTGATTGCATTTTGTCCATGTGTCTCTAAACGTTTCCTATTCCGATGTTTGTACAAACGCCTTTTAAATGTTGTAGCTGTACTTGGATTTACCATTCTTCCTCTGACAGCTCTTTCCATACACACATCCCCCTCTGTGTGAAAACGTAGCTGCTTCGTCCCATTTTAATCTTCCGCCTTTCACCTTAAAGCAATATCCTCTATGTTTGGACTTCCCTATCCTATGGAAAACACCTTGGCTATTCACCCTATCCATGCCTCTCATGATTTTATAAACTTCTATAATGCCACCCCTCAACCTCCTACACTCCATCTGATAATAACTTCAAGAACAAGCATTTAAAGGCAAGCACTGCAAAATTGAAACAATATTCAAAACGACAGGTAAACAACACTCAGAGCAAAACTTCATAGTGTGATTTGTTTTTCTCCATGTTACAATACTAAGGCAGCATGAAACTCTTGCTAGTATCAATAGGAAGTCAAACACCTGAATTTCTTTGTCTAAAGGGGATCATGATCTCTCCAGTAAAAACGTATTTCTGATCAGATCTATGTAAGAAAGGGAATTCTTAGACCACACGGACAGCGTGCGTTTGCCTTTAGCAGGGTGAGATGAAGTCTGAGTATACCTTTTGAAATTTGGATCACAGTGTGAATTCAGTGCAAAGGGGGAGAGGTGTTTTCAATAAGGTTTACTCCAAGAAGGAAACTTTCCAGAATGAGATGTGAGTGGGAGGTGTAAAGCAGCATGAATGGTGAGGCCGAGCCAACTGAGACTAGAGGCAAAATGGCAGCACAAAACACAGCTTGATGCTAGTGCAGGGAAAGTAGACTCAATCAAAGAGTTTCAAGTGAAGTGGGGAGGCATCATAATGTCAGAGAATGTACTCAGTAATTTGAAAGAGAGAACCTGGAATCAGGAAGGGGAGAGGAGCAGCGAAGAGAATGGAGCAGCAACGGCAGGGATTTCTGGGGATAATGCAGGAAGCACAACTTAAAGTCATGCCCAGCATCTGCTTATGGTCACGAGAATAAACATCCTAATTCTGGCCCTACACTAATGCTCGTCAATAGTATCCTTGACAACCTTTGTCAACCATGGGTACTTCATCTTCTTATGGAGTCCTTATTTTTGAAAGAAACAATAATTGCTGAGCATTATGGGATATCTGCTTGAATGTCTGCCGACATATAGGCACGGACCTTCCCCTCAGTCTACATCCACATCTCGCTTCAAACCAGATGTGAGACAGAAATCCTCAATTTAAATACATGGTTCTTTTAAATAATTCAGGGGGATCTTCTGCATGTAGCTAAACACATGATCAGCGTAGGCTTATTGCATTCTCCCAGTTTCTCCATCTCTGTTGTTTCTGTTTGATGATGCCACATTCCAGTGAGCTTCCTCTGACGTGACCTCCTTTTCCTTCAAACCAGAAATCCCCTAACTACGGTGGACAGGGCCTTCATGTGACTGCCCTATCTCCCACGCTTCTGCCCTCACTCCATTCCCTCCTTCCCAGAACAATGAAAGACCTCCCCTTGTCGTCGCTTCCTACTGCATTAGAACCAACATTCACTGACTCATCTTCCGCCACTTCCACCACCTCCAGCAGGACAGCAACATCAAACACATCTTCCACTCGCGTCCACTGTCAGCATTTCACAGAGACCATTCCCTCTGTGATACCCTCCATCAACCCGAACACTTCCCCACACCCCCATGACACCTTCCCATGCAATTACAGAAGCTACAACACGAGCCCATTCACCTCTTCCCTCCTCACTGTCCAAGGTCCCAATCACATCTCCCAGGTGAAGTAGTATTTTATTTTTACTCTTTCAATCCGGTCTCCTGTCACAATGCAGTCTCCTTTACATTGGGGAGACCAAACAGAGACTGCTTTGAGGAACACTTTCACTCTGTCTGTAGGAATAACCCTGACCCTCTCATTTCTTCCCATTTCAATAATCTGCCTTGTTCCCATCCTAGCATTTCGGTCCTGAGCTGCTGCAATGTTCCAATGAAGCACTATTCAAGCTCGAGTAACATATCACTTTACACTTTAATGTGTTACAGCCTGTAGTTGTTAATATACAAGTCCAAATTCGCAGTGTGACCCCATTATGGCTGTTCTCCATTTTTCATGCATTCTGCTTCCTGGCCGAACAATGATCTTGGCCTCCCAATGATCTCGTCTGTATCTTGTTGATTCTGCACTCAATAGAGGCAACCCATTTCTCCCATGTACACTTTAATTTACACCCATTTTACATCTGTTCCTCTTTCACCACAATTTAAAGCCCATTCCTCTGTGCCATTGCACTTCCACATGCTCTGTTTCCCATCATCCCTCGTCCACTTTTGCCAAGGCAATAAGGAGCCCTTTTCAGTTCTGAACAAGGGCCACGCTGGACCTGAAACGCTATCTCTGTTTCTCTGTCTCCACAGATGCTGCCAGACATGCTGAGTTTCTCCAGAAATTTCTGGTTTTGAACATGTTCAAAGATGTGGGTCAAAGCTGCTCAAATGTCCTGACCCACATGGAGTGCCATGCACTTGGTAGTGAAAAATAACACAAGGTGCACAAATACCTTGGTTCTGAAACTACATAAGACTGGAATCATTGACGCTTCAGAGTTCTTAATGAAAGCCTTGGAAAGAAACAGAGGGAAGCACATTCAATTTAAATACCGAAATTGGTACGACTGGAAGGGAAATCATTCAGATGAATGTTAGAATTAGAGTCGTTGCAGTGTGGAAACAGGCCCTTCAGCCAAACAAGTCCATACCGATCCTCTGAAGAGTAAACCAACCAGACCCATTCTCCTATTTTATATTTACCCCTGGCTAATGCACCTAACCTACATATCCCTGAACATTACAATTCACCTAATCTGCACATTTTTGGTTTGTGGGAGGGAACCAAAGCACCCAGAAGAAACCCACAGGGAGAATGTGCAAGTTCCACATAGACAGTCGCCAGAGGATGGAATCGAACCTGGGTCCCTAGCACTGTGAGGCAGCAGCACTAACCACTGAGCCATGGTACGGCTTCACGGAATATATTTAGGAGTTTTGAAAAAAATTACAAGAGGTGTGACACCATGGACAGACACTCAGAGGAATGAGAATATTAAAATGGAAGTGTTACTACATCAGAAACCAGAGTAGGTGAAGGGGTGATGGGTGAATGGGTCTCGGTGTGAACTGGGGGTAGACAGAAGAAATGCATTGCAGATATCGCAGCTGAAAACTGGGAATTCATGTGGTACTGTAGATCACAGCTGGACAGAAGGAGCATTGTATTGAATCACAATCTGTAACTGTTTGCCCAGTTTAATCCCTCAGTTTATCATCCCCTTTTTTAAATAGATATTTTTATTAGAAATTTAACATTTTTACAAGTTTACAAAAATAAACAAAACTCTCAAGTACAAACATTGATATACAATTAAATCTTAAATAAATAATGACCAAAATTCAACAAAAGAAAAATACCGAGAAAAAAAAAACTACTAATCTAACCTACAACTAACCCGAGTGTATAATTAAGTCTCTTACATTATTCAAATAAGAAAAAGGAAAAAAAAAACAATGGTAACACAGAAATTGGGTAGCGAGATACATGCTCGGAATGTGTTAACATCAAATGTAACAAAACCCATATTCATGCGGGATTCCTCTCGCAAGGGGCCCCGGACGAGCCAGGTTTGTAATCTTAATTAAATAAAAGTCCTTGTTAGGATAGCCGAAATATCTGTATTTATGTAATTCAAGAATGGCTGCCATATTTTATGAAATAATTCGGTCTTTCGGTGCACCATATTTGTAAGGATGTCAAGGGCAATACGTTCCATAATCAATCTGTGCCGATATGAAATGTCCAGGGGGACCCTCAGCCACCCAGTTTACCAAAATATTTTTCCTTGCACAGAAAGAGAGAAAAGAAAATAATCTCTTCCCGTGCATATCCAGGGAGGGTAAGTTTGAAAAGCCCAAAAGGAGAGATACAGGGTCCAGTTTAATTTCCGTTCCTAAAATTTCTCTCAGGGTACTTGCTACTTTAGTCCAGTATCTACGGATCTTATGACAGGTCCATAGGCAATGTCCAAGAGCGCCCACCTCTATTTTACATTTGGGACACATTGGAGATGCTCCTGCCTTAAATGTTGCCAATCAATCCGCTGCTATATGGGCCTTATGAAGTATCTTCAGCTGGGTAGCTTGAGTTCTGTTGCAGATGGTGATTCTTCTGGCGTTTTCCCAAATGTCCTTCCACATTTCTATAGAGATCTCTAGTCCCAAATCCTGATCCCATGTCTTAAGAAAATTGTCCATATCTCCCGATACTTCATCATGTAGTAAATGATAAATAGTACTGACGGAAGATACCCCCATTGGTCGTAGTACTCTATATTCTCTATCTAATAACATAGCCTTCTTCTGTATATAATCTCGAATTTGGAAGTATCAAAAGAGGTCTCCATTCGGTAATCCTAATTTCTGACACAGCTGTTCAAAAGACATCAGGACCCCATCTTTAAATAGGTCCCCTAGACATAAGATACCCCTGGATCTCCAGAGTTTAAAAGTGGCATCTGTAAACCCCGGGTGAATTCCCCATGCTCCCACTATCGGAACATAGGGGGATGTCTTATGTGAGTTGCCCTCATTTTGCCCGATTATATTCCAAGCTTCAATTGTGTTTAGTATTATAGGGTTTTTACAGTGATCTGTAATGATTTTCCTCTTGTCTGAAAATAAAAGGTTAACAAATGGGTATTTTACTTGAGAAGCCTCGATGTCCAGCCAGATTGATTGCGGGTCAGACAAGACCCAATCAGCTATGTAACTTAATAGGGAACTTAACTGATATTTCCTAAAATCTGGGAAGTCCAATTCTCCCCTTGCCTGTGGAAGCTATAGCTTCTTCAGCTTAATGAGGGGCCGTCTATGATTCCAGATAAAGGTATCCAACCAGCCATATAATTTACGTAGTGCCAGCCTCGGCAGCATCACCGGAAGCATTTTCAAAGGGTATAGGAGACCAGACAGGACATTCATTTTAATTAGTGCTATTCTACCTAGCCAGGAAGGTCTCCCCATCGCTGGAGGTCCTGCCTTATCCTTTCCAGTAAATGCACAAAGTTAGCCTTGTATAACTGACCAAATACTGGGGTAATAAAAATGCCTAAATATAAGAAACCCTCCAGGGACCAACGAAAGGGAAAGTGGGATCAGTCCACTAAGTGGGGTATCATAGCTAGGCCACCCATTGGTATAGCCTCCGATTTTGAGAAATTAATTTTATGGCCTGAGAATGCGCTAAATATATTAATAACTTGGATTAAGCGAGGTACGGACCTCAGAGGATTACTGAGGAATAGAAGAACATCATCTGCATAAAGGGTAATTTTATGTTTACCTGTACCAATCCTCGGGGCCGTTATATTAGGATCAGCCCGTATAGCATCTGCTCGTGGTTCAATTATTAGCATAAATAACAATGGCGAGAGAAGACATCCCTGACGGCAGCCCCTACCCACACTGCAGCTATCCGAACCTAATCCATTGGTAACCACAACTGCTTTGGGATCACTATACAATGTTGAGACCCATTTGGTAAACACCTTTCCAACGCCAAACCTTTCCAATGTGTAAAACAAATAGGACCATTCAACCCTATTGAATGCCTTTTCCGCATCTAATGAGACTACTACACCTCGTATCTTTCCCTGATCGCAGGCTTAAATCATATTCAAAACCCTTCTAATATTATTGGATGATCTACGGCCCTTAATAAACCACGTCTGATCCTCCTTTATGATATGTGGCAGTACCCTTTCTAGTCTCAGTGCAAACGTTTTAGAAATGATTTTAAAATCTACATTTAGGTTGAAACTTTATTGCTGGAACAGCACAGCAGGTCAGGCAGCATCCAGGGAACAGGAGATTCGACGTTTCGGGCACAGGCCCTTCTTCAGGAATGAGCAGAGAGTGTTCAGCAGGAGAAGATAAAAGGTAGGGAGGAGGGACTTGGAGGAGGGGAGTTGGAAATGTGATAGGTGGAAAGAGGTCAAGGTGAGGGTGATAGGTCGGAGTAGGGTGGAGGCGGAGAGGTCAAGAAGAAGACTGCAGGTCAGGAAGGCGGTGCCGGGCTGGAAGGATCCGGCTGAGACAGGGTGGGGGGAGGGGGGATGAAGAAACTGGTGAAGTCCAAGTTCATCCCCTGCGGTTGGAGGGTTCCCAGTCGGAAGATAAGACGCTCCTCCTCCGACCGTCGGGTTGTTGTGGTTTGGCGGTGGATGAGTCCAATGACCTGCATATCCTCGGTGGAGTGGGAGGGGGAGTTGAAATGCTGTGCCACAGGTTGGTTGGGTTGGTTCGTCCGGGTGGCCCAGAGGTGCTCTCTGAATCGCTCCGCAAGTAGGCGGCCTGTCTCCCCAGTATAGAGGAGGCCACACCGGCTGCAGCGGATGCAGTAGATGATGTGGGTGGAGGTGCAGGTGAATCTGTGGCGGATATGGAAGTTTCCCTTGGGGCCTTGGAGAGAAGTGAGGGGGGAGGTGTGGGCGCAAGTGTTGCACCTCCTGCGGGTGCAAGGGAAGGTGCTGGGAGTGGTGGTTGGGTCGGTGGGGGGTGTGGATCTGACAAGGGAGTCGCGGAGGGAGTGGTCTCTACGGAAAGCTGATAGGGGAGGGGAGGGAAATATATCCTTGGTGCTGGGGTCTGTTTGGAGGTGGCGGAAGTGACGGCGGATGATGCGCTGTACATGGAGATTGGTGGGGTGGTAGGTGAGGACCAGTGGGGTTCTGTCCTGGTGGCGGTTGGAGGGGCGGGGCTCAAGGGCGGAGGAGCGGGAAGTGGAGGAGATGCGGTGGAGGGCACCGTCGACCACGTCGGGGGGGAAATTGCGGTCCTTGAAGAAGGAGGCCATCTGTCTTGTACGTATTTTGAACTGGTCCTCCTGGGAGCAGATGCGGCGGAGACGAAGGAATTGGGAGAATGGGATGGCGTTTTTACAGGGGGCAGGATGGGAGGAGGTGTAGTCCAGGTAGCTGTGGGAGTCGGTTGGTTTGTAGTAGATGTCCGTGTTGATTCGGTCGCCTGAGATAGAAACAGAAAGGTCTAGGAAGGGGAGGGAGGAGTCCGAGACTGTCCAGGTGAATTTGAGGTCGGGGTGGAAGGTGTTGGTGTAGTGGATGAACTGTTCAACCTCCTCGTGGGAGCACGAGGTAGCGCCGATACAGTCATCAATGTAGCGAAGAAAAAGATGGGGGGTGGGGCCAGTGTAGTTGCGGAAGATGGATTGTTCCACATACCCTACGAAGAGGCAGGCATAGCTGGGGCCCATGCGGGTGCCCATGGCTACTCCTTTTGTTTGGAGAAAGTGGGAGGATTGGAAAGAAAAGTTGTTCAGGGTGAGGACCAGTTCGGTCAGTCGAAGGAGGGTGTCGGTGGAAGGGTACTGGGTGGTACGGCGGGAAAGGAAGAAGCGGAGTGCTTTGAGTCCTTCGTGATGGGGGATGGAGGTGTACAGGGACTGGATGTCCATGGTGAAGATGAGGCGTTGGGGACCGGGGAAGCGGAAATCCTGGAGGAGGTGGAGGGCGTGGGTGGTGTCACGAACGTAGGTGGGGAGTTCTTGGACTAATGGGGACAGGACCGTGTCGAGGTATGCCGAGATGAGTTCGGTTGGGCAGGAGCAGGCTGAGACGATGGGTCGTCCGGGGCAGTCAGGTTTGTGGATTTTGGGCAGGAGGTAGAAACGGGCGGTTCGGGGTTGTGGGACTATGAGGTTGGAGGCGGTGGATGGGAGGTCCCCTGAGGTGATGAGGTTATGGACGGTCTGAGAGATGATGGTTTGGTGGTGGGGGGTGGGGTCATGGTCAAGGGGACGGTAGGAGGAGGTATCTGCGAGCTGGCGTTTGGCCTCAGCGGTGTAAAGGTCAGTGCGCCAAACTACTACTGCGCCTCCCTTGTCAGCTGGTTTGATGGTGAGGTTGGGGTTGGAACGGAGGGAGTGGAGGGCTGCGCGTTCCGAGGGTGAGAGGTTGGAGTGGGTGGGGGGAGTGTGGGAGTTCAGGTAGCGGTTAATATCGCGGCGGCATTTTGCTATGAAGAGGTTGAGGGCACTTTTAGCAAGGATATTGGTCTGTATGACGTACAATCTTCTGGATCCTTTCCTTTTTCAAGGATAAGAGAGTATTTGCCTCTTTCAACGAAGGCGGGATACAGCCCTGACTATATGCACAGTTATACATGTCCATAAGTAGACCCGCCAATATTCCTGTAAATTATTTATATAATTCAGCTTGAAAACCATCTGGGCCAGGTGCCTTACCGCTCTGAAGTTGCCTGATTGCGTCAAGTATTTCTTGGATTGTTAGGGGAGCATTTAAGATCGATACCTGTTCCGGAGTTAGGCCCGGAAAGGTCAAATTTTAAAAAAAATGATTGCATCCTCCTCGTCCTGTCTTCACAATCCTGCGATTTATATAAATCAGAATAAAATTTTCTAAAGATTGCATTAATCCTTTTATGATCATGAGTCAAAATACCCGTACTTTTCTTGATAGATGTAATAGTTTGAGGGGCCTTTTTTTCTTTGCAAGAAATGCTAAATATCTACCCGGTTTGTCGCCAAATTCCTATAACCTTTGTTTTGCAAATAATATTTCTTTCTTCGCCATTTGGGTAAGCGTGGTGTTTAGAGCTGTCCTAAAGGCCATAATCCTTTGCAATTTGATAATATAAGGTCTATAAGCGTATGCTGTTTCAGCTGCTTTTAAGCGAGCTTCGGACAGATGCTGTTGTTCTCCCTTTACTTTCTTCAGTGTTCCTGAGTAGGAGATGATCAAAACTCATGCGTAAGCTTTGATGGTCTCCCACATCATTAATCGGTTGCTAGTCGCACCTAAATTAATTTCTAAAAAAGTTTTAAATTCTTGAGAGAAGTACTTTACAAATTTACTATCTTTCATCAGGAAGGTGTCCATACGCCAATGCCGAGGGGATGTCCCGTTGTTCCTCGCCTTGATTTCCATATATACAGCAGCGTGGTCGGAAATTGCTATACTACCTATTTTACAGGATGATATGGAATTTAAAAAAAAAAACGAGGGGGCAAAAAACATATCAATTCTGGTATGACATTTATGTGGATTGGAGTAAAAAGAAAAATCTCCGCCCCGTGGATGAAGACATCTCCATACATCGACTAATCCTAATTCTTTGTACAGATCCACCAAATGTCTAGATCTGGGAGACACTCCTGCAGTACTCTTGGGAATCCTATCTATTTCCGGATCCATCATACAATTAAAGTCTCCCCTTATAATTGTATGACGGGCACCAAGAGCCATCAATTTTGGAAAGGCTTCCTTTATAAATTTAATGGGGTGTGCCGGGGGGAGTACAAATTTGAAATCCCATATTCCTCTCCATTTATAAGGGCTTTAATCAAGATATATCGTCCAGATTCGTCTTTTATCTGATTGAGGATTTTGAAAGCGAAATTCTTCCGAACAAGAATAACAGCTCCCCTGCTTTTTGAGCGAAAAGAAGAAAAAAAGGCCTGATCAAATCCACCCTGTTCTTTATCCAACAGGTATGTCTCCTGTAGGAGAGCTATATCAACTCTTTCTTTCTTAAGATTTGATAATATTGTCTTCCTTTTGACTGGGGAATTGCTCCGCTTGACATTCCAGGTGCACCACTTAACCAACTAATCAACCATAATCATCCGGGCAAATCCGAGACCCCTCGGGAGGGGAAACCCTATCCAGAATATCCCGAACATAGAGCATACAAAATTCACAGAAATAAATGGCTCTCTGATACACTCACAACAATATAATAAAAACTATTTCTAAATAATAAAAAAAATAAAACGTATTTAAATGAAGAGTTTCCCCCTTGTTCCCAGGGGGTGTCACTTCCTCTCCAAAGGTCCATCGTATCCTCTCCCAACCAAGCCCCACCCTTGACCCAGGCGCTCCTCAATAGGATGAGGAGAATTCAGATATAACACAAAGCTAGAGTTAACAGTGAGTACCCTACCCCCTCACCTCACACACACACACAGACCAACACCTGGATATATTTGGTAATGTTAATACCATGTATAAACATGTATAACTATAAAATTACAACCTCAACAAATAATAATTAAATAGAATAATACAAAATAACAAGGGAAAACAACCCCGCTCCTAGAGACAGAGGTAAAATAGAATAAGGTGACTATCTACCCCCACCAACATTAACTAAACATACATACACACACATACATACCCACATACATACATACATAGAATAATTTAAAAAAAAAAACAACCCGGAGGGGGGAGAAAAAAATCGTTAAATAGAGAACAAGTAAATAAATCCCTCTCCCCACCCCAAGATAATATGAAACAATAATGTAAGAAAAAAGAAAAAAAAATGGGGGGATATTAACCGGAGTGGAGGAAAGGCAAACCAACATCCATTATCTCTTACAATTTATCTAAGAGAGTCCAAGAATTCCTTAGACTTTTCTGGCGATCTGAAGTTATACACGGATCCTTCATGGTTAAAGCGTAGCGTCGCTGGGTTGTGTAAGGAGTACTGAATATTTAAGTCCCTTAAACAGTTCTTCGCCTCATCGAGTGCTTTCCCCTTTCGGACCAGAGCTGGGGAAACGTCCTGGAATAACAAGATCTTGGATCCTTTATAGATCATGGCTTGGGAATGTTTTCCAAGATTTCTAGAAGCTTCTAGGAGTATCTGCCTCTCCCTATAACTCTGCAGCCGGAACAGGATCGGGCGTGGGCGCTGGTTAGAGCTGGGCTCACATATTGCGACCCGGTAGGCCCATTCTACCCTTACCTGGCCTGATCCAGTTTCCAGATTTAAAAGCTGTGGCAGCCACTGCTCGAGAAACGCTGTAAGCTGGCCTTCGTCTTCCCGTTCGGGAAGACCCAGCAAACGAATATTTCTTCAATGTGATTCTCTCAGGTCCAGACTCGCTGTTCGAGAGTCCGGATCTGTTCCACGGCCGATTGCGCTGTAGTTTCGAAGGTCGCGGCCTTTAGCTCCGTCCCTCCGACTCGGCGCTCGATTTCTTTAATGTCTCGGTCGTGCTTTTGTTTGGCCGAGAGTGAGTCCCAGCGACTTCCGTATTCTTCAATGAAAGCGTCGAGTTTAGAGATGATTTCCACAAGGCTTGTCACCGTAGGTAAGTCCCCCAGGACGGCTGTGGACGCCTCTGCTGCAGCTGGAGAGGGTGGGGGAGGGGGTCCTGCTTGCTGAGAGCTGCGGGCTCCCTTCCCTTTGGTCATTTTTACTAAAGATTAGATTGTTTAAATTTAATACTAAGCAACTAATTAAATTAAACAGCTAATTTAAATGATTTGGTGAGTGTGGTGGGAGTGAGTGACCCACTTTACCCAAGTCTTGGGAGGAGCACTATAGACTCAGACTTGCTGGGTCGCCGCCATCTTGGATCCCCGTGTTATATTAATTCTGAAGTTCTCTGACCCACAGTAACAAGTTTTGGTGCCTGGAGAGATAAGCTGGTCCAGTGAAGGGCACAGTGGACAATTAACCATGATCTCTTCCTATTTTCTGACATGCAGCGACATCGAAATATCTGTTCAAACAAACAGATTCCTCATATTAAAATCAGCACACTTCAGACTGGCAGGCCACTGTGTTCAGTACCCTCTGGTTTTTGTTGGTCTTAGCTGTACTGGGATTAGTCTCCCACTCCCCCTCAGTCACTGTACCTGTGGACCTACTGCTGTGGTTCCACACACCCCTCCCCCACCGCCGCCACACACTAGTTTAAACCCTCGTAAAGGACACTAGCAAACCTGCCTGCCAGGAGATTGCTGCCAGTTCAAGTCCATCCCGTCCATCTTGTCTATATCCTACCAACCCGGGAATCCCAATGATCCACATATCAGAGATTGTTATCAGTTCATGTCATCCTGTCCTTCATGTGTGTATCCTATTGACCCGTGAATCCCAATAATCCACATATCGTAAATTGCTGCCAGTTCAGGTTCATTCCGTTCTTTTTGTGTATTTCCTACCGACTCGGGAATCCCAATGATCCACATATCGGAAGTGCTTCCTCCCAGACGAGCATTTTGATCGTGTATTTAACTGTGCTACCTTCCTATTCCTAACCTCACTCGCACGTGACGTATTCTAATGTCTCCAAAATTCAAATATCCTTTCAGCACAACTCCATCAAGGCCTTTTCTTTAAACTGGATAGACTTGATAATAAAACCTTAAGTGTGACGTCAGGAAAGTGAGACCACTAAATCAGTCCAATGACTACCGAACCTGATATCTATTCCCGCCACCAAACCTGTTTGACAAGGCATACATATGGACCATCTAGTTGCAGATGGACGAGGATAAACAGAAGATTAGAAAATGTCAGAGCAGATGGATGTAATTCAGGCTGTTTACTCAGCTTTGCTATTCAACTGGATTCTAGTTATTCTATTCCTTTCAATGGCAGAGTCGTTACCCAGCATCCCCAGCGGGTCAGAAAGTTCCCAGTGTCGTTGCGTGCACAGTCCTGCGAAGGGAATATCCAGTGCCAGGCAATGGCGTAGGGGAAGTCCCAGGTGTGGCACAAGGAAAAGCTGCATGTAGTGATGATGGACTGAGGGAACTGAGAGAGATGGAATGGGCATCCTGGAACACTGCACTCAGACAAGTGGTCGGGCAAGATTCCTAAACACCAGAGGAACCCGCGAACCACAGCTGCTTTTACAAAAAAACCTGTCACATTTGCTGCATTTCTCCATCGAACAAAAGCAAAAATACTGTAGATGGTAGAAATCTGAAGTAAACACAGGGACGTACTGTGGAGAGAGAAAAGAGTTAATGTTCCCAATCCAGACATAGGAAGAATGTACAAAGTCCACACAGGCAGGGCCCAGAGATTGGAAATGAACCCAAGTCCCTAGCACTGTGAGGCAGCATTGCTGTGTCACCATGCTGCCCAATGATGGATAATTTGGGATAGTATAGTTAAAAAACATAGATACTGCTCTCTGTGATCGGGATTAAGAGTCCTGAAGGTTGTGTTGCCTACATGGTGCTTGGGTTTGTGATATATCATTTGGGTTGCAGAACTTGGAGCGGGAGGGGAATGATCCAGTGGTGAGGGTCCGTGTAGGTACCAACGGCTGTACAAACAAATGACAATGAGAAGAGCGACGGGTAATACAGGACTGAACTATTATATCGGAATGCGTTCACTATATTGAATAACGTAAATGAGCTTGTGACTCATCCATAGTGGGCATTATTTGACATCGCTGCAAGAGGATCAGGATTGGGAGCTGAATATTCAAGGATATTCATCCTGTCGAAAAGATACGTAGTTGGGCAGAGAGATAGAGTTGTCTCAGTATTAAGAATGGAATTGAATCAATAATAAACAATGAGAAATGAAATAAGGTAGAATCTGTGTCGGTAGAATTGAGGAATCAAAAAGGTGAAAAAATGCAGTTGGAGTTATATACAGGGAGCTGGGGTGTAAGATACACCAGGATCTAGAAAGATCTGTAGGAAAGGTAAAGTTACAGTGGCCATGTGGGATTTTACTTTACAGATGGACTGGGAATTCAGATTGATAGTGGTTGGCAAGAAAGGGAATTTGTGGAATGTTTACGAGATGGCTTTTTGGAGCAGCTTGTGCAGGCAGACTAGATGAGGGGAGCTTAACCTGACTGTGATCATAATATGATTGAATTTACTCTGCAATTTCAGATGGAGAAGTTAGAATCAGAAGTAACGGTATTACCGCTGAATAAAGGCAAATACACAGACAAGAGTGAGGAGCTGTGTAGAATTGAGTGGGAGACGGGCCCAGCAGGAAAGACAGTACAACGGCAATGGCAAGAGATCTTTGGAGTAATTCAGGATACAGCAGAGATTTATCCTAAGGGAAAAGTGGCTTGTATAGGGAGTACGGGACAACCATAGCTGACGAGGGAAGTCAGGTATAGCATAAAAGCAAAAGAGAAATGATATAATGGGACAAAGCGCAATGGGAAACCTGAGGATTGGAAAGCTTACAAAGACAAAACAGAGGGCAAACAAAATAAAATAAGGAGGGAGATTATTAAATATGGGGGTAAGCTATCCAGTAATGTAAAGGAAGACTATAACAGTTTTTTACGATATGAAAAGTGCAAAAGAGCGTCAAAAGTGAACATTGGACTGCTGGGAAAGGATGCTGGAGAGATAGCAGTGGGGAACGAGAAAATGGCCAAGGAACTGAATAATTACTTTGCATCAACTTTCATGGTGGAAGGCACAAGTAATACCTTAAACATTCAAGAGACTGACGGGCCAGAGCTGAGTATGATGGCCCCCACCATGGAGAACATGCTAGAAAATTGTAATGGCCCGAAGATGTTAAATAACCTTGACCAGATGGACTACATCCCAGTATTATACGGGAGATAGCTGAAGAGGGAGTGGAGGCAATCGTGGAGATCTTTCAGCAATCACTAGAGTAGGGAACGATCCTAGAGCACTGGAAGTGACACCCCTTTTTAACAAGGGAATAAGGAAAAAAAACAAAAAAAATACCATCATGAATAGTTTAACCTCTGTCGTGGGTAAGATCCTGAATCCATTGTGAAAGATGAGATTTCTGAATACGTGAAAGTGTTTGGTAAAATAGGGCAAAATCGGCATGATTTCATCAAGGGAAGTTAATGCCTGACAAATCTATTGGAGTTCTTTGAAGAGGAAATGAGCAGGCTTGAACAAGCACAGACAATGGATATTATCCACCTGGAATTCAAGAAGGTCTTTGACAAGGTGTCACACAGGAGATTACTGAGTATGATAAGGGTCCGTGGTGTTAGAGGCAAGGTGGTGGCATGGATAGAAGCTTGTCTGGCTGGAAGAAAGCAGAGAGTGGGGATAAAAGATTACTCCTCAGGATGGCAGCCAGTGACAAGTGGTGATCCAGAATGCTCAGTGATTGAATCATAACTTTTTACTTGTTACATTAACAATCTAGATGAGGGAATTGAGGACACTCTGGCTAGGTTTGCAGACAATACAAAGACAGGCAGATTGACGGGTCGCATTGACGAAGTGGAGAGGCTGAACAAGGATTTGGACAGTAAAGAGATAGTCAGATGCATTCCATCGTTCGAAAGTGTGAAGTCATGAACTTTGACACGAAGAATAGAGGCATGGTCTATTTTCTAAATGGCGAGAAAATTCAGAAATCTGAAGTGCAAAGGGACTTGGGAGTTCTAGTGCAGGATACTCTCAAGGTCAGCTTGCAGGTTGAGGCAGTAGTTAGGAGGGCAATTGCAATTGCGAGAAGAATTGAACATAAGAACTAAATGTATACGGCTCTGGTCAGACCACATTTGGAGTATTGTGCTCATTTTTGAGCTCCATACCTCAGGAAGGATGTACTGGTCCTGGAGCGTGTTCAGAAGATTTTCACGAGAATGGTCATAAGAATGAAAAGCTTATTGCATGAGGAATGTTTGAGTACTCTGGGTCTATACTTGATAAAGTTTGAAAGGATGAGAGGGAATGTATTTGTAATAGACAGAATACTGAACGACCGAGAGAGAGTGGATGTTGATAATATGTTTCCGTTGGATTAGAATCTGAGGTCAAGCCTTAGATGAAAGGGAACACTTTTTACAACAGTGATAAGGAGAAAGTTATTTAACCGTAGAATGGTGAATCTTTGAAATTTATTGCCACAGAAGGCTGTGGGGGAAAGTCATTGAGTATATTTGAGAAGGAGAGAGATAGTTTTTGATGAACCAGGGGATGAAGGGTTATGGGGAGAAGGTCGGAGAATGGGTTTGAGAAACCTATCAGAGATGATTGAATTACGAAGCAGACCCGATGGACTAACTGTCCTAATTTATGCTCCAATGTCTTATAGTCTTTTGGTCTAAACCTTAAGGAAGTACCTTGCATCTCCGAGAAGATAGATTCATGTTCTTCATGAAGGTCAGAAGCTGTTGGGAATGGTTAACTGTTTTAGAATGAAGGTATTGTGGCTGCTATCAGGGTGGTGGATAATATGACATTCAGTGCAGGATCACACACCAACTGCACTGTATTAATGTGGGGAGAGTTTATTCAAAACTTGGACCTCTCCGTCTCTCTCAATGGGGAGTAGGGGTTGGGGTGGGTGGGCGTAACGTCCGCCCAGGCACTTAAACTATCCCGAATCATGCATCCTGAGTGAAATAACAGTCATGGGGTTTATCACCTTCCCATTGTCTGTTTCGAATATAAGGAGTGATTGTCCATCCCTCTCAGGGTTCAATGCAATCACGTCTTATTCTCTCACAGCGCTACAGATCAACCTTCATTCACTCCTCATGGTGCCATCATTCCAGGGATTAATCTGGTGGAACTCCTCTTCACTCTCCCTGTGGTAAGGAGATCATTCCATATAAAGGAAAGAAAATCTGTCCACAATACCCCAAATACTGCCTCAACAACACTCTCAGGTTTGATCACAATAATTCCTTTCCCTCACTTAGCTGGCTCCATTTCTTTCGTGTGACACAGAAAACAATTCATTTACAATGCACTGCCACTGATGTAGAATTTAAAAACATCCTTATATCTCAAGGTCAGCATCAATAATGCTAGCACCAGAGGTGCCCATGGAGATGGACATCACTCACTCTGAATTGTGTTTGCCATGTGCAATTCTCTGTTAACGTATCCATGCCGTTTGTTTGTTGTAACCCAAGTTTCTTTGGAATATTCTGCTGTCAGAGCATGGATGATAGAGTTTTCTGAATGTTTTACAAATACTCAAACCCATTCTTCGACCTTCTCCCCATAACCCTTCATCCCCTGGTTCATCAAAAACTATCTCTCTCCTTCTCAAATATACTCAATGACTTTCCCCCACAGCCTTCTGTGGCAATAAATTTCAAAGATTCACCATTCTACGGTTAAATAACTTTCTCCTTATCACTGTTCTAAAAAGTGTTCCCTTTCATCTAAGGCTTGACCTCAGATTCTAATCCAACGGAAACATATTATCAACATCCACTCTCTCTAGGTCGTTCAGTATTCTGTCTATTACAAATACATTCCCTCTCATCCTTTCAAACTTTATCAAGTATAGACCCAGAGTACTCAAACATTCCTCATGCAATAAGCTTTTCATTCTTATGACCATTCTCGTGAAAATCTTCTGAACACGCTCCAGGACCAGTACATCCTTCCTGAGGTATGGAGCTCAAAAATGAGCACAATACTCCAAATGTGGTCTGACCAGAGCCGTATACATTTAGTTCTTATGTTCAATTCTTCTCGCAATTGCAATTGCCCTCCTAACTACTGCCTCAACCTGCAAGCTGACCTTGAGAGTATCCTGCACTAGAACTCCCAAGTCCCTTTGCACTTCAGATTTCTGAATTTTCTCGCCATTTAGAAAATAGACCATGCCTCTATTCTTCGTGTCAAAGTTCATGACTTCACACTTTCGAACGATGGAATGCATCTGACTATCTCTTTACTGTCCAAATCCTTGTTCAGCCTCTCCACTTCATCAATACGACCCGTCAATCTGCCTGTCTTTGTATTGTCTGCAAACCTAGCCAGAGTGTCCTCAATTCCCTCCTCTAGATTGTTAATGTCACAAGTAAAAATTTATGATTCAATCACTGAGCATTCTGGATCACCACTTGTCACTGGCTGCCATCCTGAGAAGTAATCTTTTATCCCCACTCTCTGCTTTCTTCCAGCCAGACAAGCTTCTATCCATGCCACCACCTTGCCTCTAACACCACGGACCCTTATCATACTCAGTAATCTCCTGTGTGACACCTTGTCAAAGACCTTCTTGAATTCCAGGTGGATAACATCCATTGTCTGTGCTTGCTCGAGCCTGCTCATTTCCTCTTCAAAGAACTCCAATAGATTTGTCAGGCATTAACTTCCCTTGATGAAATCATGCCGATTTTGCCCTATTTTACCAAACACTTTCACGTATTCAGAAATCTCATCTTTCACAATGGATTCAGGATCTTACCCACGACAGAGGTTAAACCATTCATGATGGTATTTTTTTTTTGTTTTTTTTCCTTATTCCCTTGTTAAAAAGGGGTGTCACTTCCAGTGCTCTAGGATCGTTCCCTACTCTAGTGATTGCTGAAAGATCTCCACGATTGCCTCCACTCCCTCTTCAGCTATCTCCCGTATAATACTGGGATGTAGTCCATCTGGTCAAGGTTATTTAACATCTTCGGGCCATTACATTTTTTTTCTAGCATGTTCTCCATGGTGGGGGCCATCATACTCAGCTCTGGCCCGTCAGTCTCTTGAATGTTTAAGGTATTACTTGTGCCTTCCACCATGAAAGTTGATGCAAAGTAATTATTCAGTTCCTTGGCCATTTTCTCGTTCCCCACTGCTATCTCTCCAGCATCCTTTCCCAGCAGTCCAATGTTCACTTTTGCCGCTCTTTTGCACTTTTCATATCGTAAGAAACTGTTATAGTCTTCCTTTACATTACTGGATAGCTTACCCCCATATTTAATAATCTCCCTCCTTATTTTATTTTGTTTGCCCTCTGTTTTGTCTTTGTAAGCTTTCCAATCCTCAGGTTTCCCATTGCGCTTTGTCCCATTATATCATTTCTCTTTTGCTTTTATGCTATACCTGACTTCCCTCGTCAGCTATGGTTGTCCCGTACTCCCTATACAAGCCACTTTTCCCTTAGGATAAATCTCTGCTGTATCCTGAATTACTCCAAAGATCTCTTGCCATTGCCGTTGTACTGTCTTTCCTGCTGGGCCCGTCTCCCACTCAATTCTACACAGCTCCTCACTCTTGTCTGTGTATTTGCCTTTATTCAGCGGTAATACCGTTACTTCTGATTCTAACTTCTCCATCTGAAATTGCAGAGTTAATTCAATCATATTATGATCACAGTCAGGTTAAGCTCCCCTCATCTAGTCTGCCTGCACAAGCTGCTCCAAAAAGCCATCTCGTAAACATTCCACAAATTCCCTTTCTTGCCAACCACTATCAATCTGAATTCCCAGTCCATCTGTAAAGTAAAATCCCACATGGCCACTGTAACTTTACCTTTCCTACAGATCTTTCTAGATCCTGGTGTATCTTACACCCCAGCTCCCTGTATATAACTCCAACTGCATTTTTTCACCTTTTTGATTCCTCAATTCTACCGACACAGATTCTACCTTATTTCATTTCTCATTGTTGATTATTGATTCAATTCCATTCTTAATACTGAGACAACTCTATCTCTCTGCCCAACTGCCTATCTTTTCGACAGGATGGATATCCTTGAATATTCAGCTCCCAATCCTGATCCTCTTGCAGCGATGTCAAATAATGCCCACTATGGATGAGTCACAAGCTCATTTACGTTATTCAATATAGTGAACGCATTCCGATATAATAGTTCAGTCCTGTATTACCCGTCGCTCTTCTCATTGTCATTTGTTTGTACAGCCGTTGGTACCTACACGGACCCTCACCACTGGATCATTCCCCTCCCGCTCCAAGTTCTGCAACCCAAATGATATATCACAAACCCAAGCACCATGTAGGCAACACAACCTTCAGGACTCTTAATCCCGATCACAGAGAGCAGTATCTATGTTTTTTAACTATACTATCCCAAATTATCCATCATTGGGCAGCATGGTGACACAGCAATGCTGCCTCACAGTGCTAGGGACTTGGGTTCATTTCCAATCTCTGGGCCCTGCCTGTGTGGACTTTGTACATTCTTCCTATGTCTGGATTGGGAACATTAACTCTTTTCTCTCTCCACAGTACGTCCCTGTGTTTACTTCAGATTTCTACCATCTACAGTATTTTTGCTTTTGTTCGATGGAGAAATGCAGCAAATGTGACAGGTTTTTTTGTAAAAGCAGCTGTGGTTCGCGGGTTCCTCTGGTGTTTAGGAATCTTGCCCGACCACTTGTCTGAGTGCAGTGTTCCAGGATGCCCATTCCATCTCTCTCAGTTCCCTCAGTCCATCATCACTACATGCAGCTTTTCCTTGTGCCACCCCTGGGACTTCCCCTACGCCATTGCCTGGCACTGGATATTCCCTTCGCAGGACTGTGCACGCAACGACATGGGAACTTTCCGACCCGCTGGGGATGCTGGGTAACGACTCTGCCATTGAAAGGAATAGAATAACTAGAATCCAGTTGAATAGCAAAGCTGAGTAAACAGCCTGAATTACATCCATCTGCTCTGACATTTTCTAATCTTCTGTTTATCCTCGTCCATCTGCAACTAGATGGTCCATATGTATGCCTTGTCAAACAGGTTTGGTGGCGGGAATAGATATCAGGTTCGGTAGTCATTGGACTGATTCAGTGGTCTCACTTTCCTGACGTCACACTTAAGGTTTTATTATCAAGTCTATCCAGTTTAAAGAAAAGGCCTTGATGGAGTTGTGCTGAAAGTATATTTGAATTTTGGAGACATTAGAATACGTCACGTGCGAGTGAGGTTAGGAATAGGAAGGTAGCACAGTTAAATACACGATCAAAATGCTCGTCTGGGAGGAAGCACTTCCGATATGTGGATCATTGGGATTCCCGAGTCGTTAGGAAATACACAAAAAGAACGGAATGAACCTGAACTGGCAGCAATTTACGATATGTGGATTATTGGGATTCACGGGTCATTAGGATACACACATGAAGGACAGGATGCACATGAACTGATAACAATCTCTGATATGTGGATCATTGGGATTCCCGGGTTGGTAGGATATAGACAAGATGGACGGGATGGACTTGAACTGGCAGCAATCTCCTGGCAGGCAGGTTTGCTAGTGTCCTTTACGAGGGTTTAAACTAGTGTGTGGCGGCGGTGGGGGAGGGGTGTGTGGAACCACAGCAGTAGGTCCACAGGTACAGTGACTGAGGGGGAGTGGGAGACTAATCCCAGTACAGCTAAGACCAACAAAAACCAGAGGGTACTGAACACAGTGGCCTGCCAGTCTGAAGTGTGCTGATTTTAATATGAGGAATCTGTTTGTTTGAACAGATATTTCGATGTCGCTGCATGTCAGAAAATAGGAAGAGATCATGGTTAATTGTCCACTGTGCCCTTCACTGGACCAGCTTATCTCTCCAGGCACCAAAACTTGTTACTGTGGGTCAGAGAACTTCAGAATTAATATAACACGGGGATCCAAGATGGCGGCGACCCAGCAAGTCTGAGTCTATGGTGCTCCTCCCAAGACTTGGGTAAAGTGGGTCACTCACCCCCACCACACTCACCAAATCATTTAAATTAGCTGTTTAATTTAATTAGTTGCTTAGTATTAAATTTAAACAATCTAATCTTTAGTAAAAATGACCAAAGGGAAGGGAGCCCGCAGCTCTCAGCAAGCAGGACCCCCTCCCCCACCCTCTCCAGCTGCAGCAGAGGCGTCCACAGCCGTCCTGGGGGACTTACCTACGGTGACAAGCCTTGTGGAAATCATCTCTAAACTCGACGCTTTCATTGAAGAATCCGGGACTCACTCTCGGCCAAACAAAAGCACGACCGAGACATTAAAGAAATCGAGCGCCGAGTCGGAGGGACGGAGCTAAAGGCCGCGACCTCCGAAACTACAGCGCAATCGGCCGTGGAACAGATCCGGACTCTCGAACAGCGAGTCTGGACCTGAGAGAATCACATTGAAGAAATATTCGTTTGCTGGGTCTTCCCGAACGGGAAGACGAAGGCCAGCTTACAGCGTTTCTCGAGCAGTGGCTGCCACAGCTTTTAAATCTGGAAACTGGATCAGGCCAGGTAAGGGTAGAATGGGCCTACCGGGTCGCAATATGTGAGCCCAGCTCTAACCAGCGCCCACGCCCGATCCTGTTCCGGCTGCAGAGTTATAGGGAGAGGCAGATACTCCTAGAAGCTTCTAGAAATCTTGGAAAACATTCCCAAGCCATGATCTATAAAGGATCCAAGATCTTGTTATTCCACGACGTTTCCCCAGCTCTGGTCCGAAAGGGGAAAGCACTCGATGAGGCGAAGAACTGTTTAAGGGACTTAAATATTCAGTACTCCTTACACAACCCAGCGACGCTACGCTTTAACCATGAAGGATCCGTGTATAACTTCAGATCGCCAGAAAAGTCTAAGGAATTCTTGGACTCTCTTAGATAAATTGTAAGAGATAATGGATGTTGGTTTGCCTTTCCTCCACTCCGGTTAATATCCCCCCATTTTTTTTTCTTTTTTCTTACATTATTGTTTCATATTATCTTGGGGTGGGGAGAGGGATTTATTTACTTGTTCTCTATTTAACGATTTTTTTCTCCCCCCTCCGGGTTGTTTTTTTTTAATTATTCTATGTATGTATGTATGTGGGTATATGTATGTTTAGTTAATGTTGGTGGGGGGAGATAGTTACCTTATTCTATTTTACCTCTGTCTCTAGGAGCGGGGTTGTTTTCCCTTGTTATTTTGTATTATTCTATTTAATTATTATTTGTTGAGGTTGTAATTTTATAGTTATACATGTTTATACATGGTATTAACATTACCAAATATATCCAGGTGTTGGTCTGTGTGTGTGTGTGTGAGGTGGGGGGGGGGGGTAGGGTACTCACTGTTAACTCTAGCTTTGTGTTATATCTGAATTCTCCTCATCCTATTGAGGAGCGCCTGGGTCAAGGGTGGGGCTTGGTTGGGAGAGGATACGATGGACCTTTGGAGAGGAAGTGACACCCCCTGGGAACAAGGGGGAAACTCTTCATTTAAATACGTTTTATTTTTTTTATTATTTAGTAATAGTTTTTATTATATTGTTGTGAGTGTATCAGAGAGCCATTTATTTCTGTGAATTTTGTATGCTCTATGTTCGGGATATTCTGGATAGGGTTTCCCCTCCCGAGGGGTCTCGGATTTGCCCGGATGATTATGGTTGATTAGTTGGTTAAGTGGTGCACCTGGAATGTCAAGCGGAGCAATTCCCCAGTCAAAAGGAAGACAATATTATCAAATCTTAAGAAAGAAAGAGTTGATATAGCTCTCCTACAGGAGACATACCTGTTGGATAAAGAACAGGGTGGATTTGATCAGGCCTTTTTTTCTTCTTTTAGCTCAAAAAGCAGGGGAGCTGTTATTCTTGTTCGGAAGAATTTCGCTTTCAAAATCCTCAATCAGATAAAAGACGAATCTGGACGATATATCTTGATTAAAGCCCCTATAAATGGAGAGGAATATGGGATTTCAAATTTGTACTCCCCCCGGCACACCCCATTAAATTTATAAAGGAAGCCTTTCCAAAATTGATGGCTCTTGGTGCCCGTCATACAATTATAAGGGGAGACTTTAATTGTATGATGGATCCGGAAATAGATAGGATTCCCAAGAGTACTGCAGGAGTGTCTCCCAGATCTAGACATTTGGTGGATCTGTACAAAGAATTAGGATTAGTAGATGTATGGAGATGTCTTCATCCACGGGGCGGAGATTTTTCTTTTTACTCCAATCCACATAAATGTCATACCAGAATTGATATGTTTTTTGCCCCCTCGTTTTTTTTTTAAATTCCATATCATCCTGTAAAATAGGTAGTATAGCAATTTCCGACCACGCTGCTGTATATATGGAAATCAAGGCGAGGAACAACGGGACATCCCCTCGGCATTGGCGTATGGACACCTTCCTGATGAAAGATAGTAAATTTGTAAAGTACTTCTCTCAAGAATTTAAAACTTTTTTAGAAATTAATTTAGGTGCGACTAGCAACCGATTAATGATGTGGGAGACCATCAAAGCTTACGCATGAGTTTTGATCATCTCCTACTCAGGGACACTGAAGAAAGTAAAGGGAGAACAACAGCATCTGTTCGAAGCTCGCTTAAAAGCAGCTGAAACAGCATACGCTTATAGACCTTATATTATCAAATTGCAAAGGATTACGGCCTTTAGGACAGCTCTAAACACCACGCTTACCCAAATGGCTAAGAAAGAAATATTATTTGCAAAACAAAGGTTATATGAATTTGGCGACAAACCGGGTAGATATTTAGCATTTCTTGCAAAGAAAAAAAGGCCCCTCAAACTATTACATCTATCAAGAAAAGTACGGGTATTTTGACTCATGATCATAAAAGGATTAATGCAATCTTTAGAAAATTTTATTCTGATTTATATTAATCGCAGGATTGTGAAGACAGGACGAGGAGGATGCAATCATTTTTTTAAAATTTGACCTTTCCGGGCCTAACTCCGGAACAGGTATCGATCTTAAATGCTCCCCTAACAGTCCAAGAAATACTTGACGCAATCAGGCAACTTCAGAGCGGTAAGGCACCTGGCCCAGATGGTTTTCAAGCTGAATTATATAAATAATTTACAGGAATATTGGCGGGTCTACTTATGGACATGTATAACTGTGCATATAGTCAGGGCTGTATCCCGCCTTCGTTGAAAGAGGCAAATACTCTCTTATCTTTGAAAAAGGAAAGGATCCAGAAGATTGTACGTCATACAGACCAATATCCTTGCTAAATGTAGATTTTAAAATCCTTTCTAAAACGTTAGCACTGAGACTAGAAAGGGTACTGCCACATATCATAAAGGAGGATCAGACGTGGTTTATTAAGGGCCGTAGATCATCCAATAATATTAGAAGGGTTTTGAATATGATTTAAGCCTGCGATCAGGGAAAGATACGAGGAGTAGTAGTCTCATTAGATGCGGAAAAGGCATTCAATAGGGTTGAATGGTCCTATTTGTTTTACACATTGGAAAGGTTTAGCGTTGGAAATGTGTTTACCAAATGGGTCACAACATTGTATAGTGATCCCAAAGCAGTTGTGGTTACCAATGGATTAGGTTCGGATAGCTGCAGTGTGGGTAGGGGCTGCCGTCAGGGATGTCTTCTCTCGCCACTGTTATTTATGCTAATAATTGAACCACGAGCAGATGCTATACGGGCTGATCCTAATATAACGGCCCCGAGGATTGGTACAGGTAAACATAAAATTACCCTTTATGCAGATGATGTTCTTCTATTCCTCAGTAATCCTCTGAGGTCCGTACCTCGCTTAATCCAAGTTATTAATATATTTAGCGCATTCTCAGGCCATAAAATTAATTTCTCAAAATCGGAGGCTATACCAATGGGTGGCCTAGCTATGATACCCCACTTAGTGGACTGATCCCACTTTCCCTTTCGTTGGTCCCTGGAGGGTTTCTTATATTTAGGCATTTTTATTACCCCAGTATTTGGTCAGTTATACAAGGCTAACTTTGTGCATTTACCGGAAAGGATAAGGCAGGACCTCCAGCGATGGGGAGACCTTCCAATTTCCTGGCTAGGTAGAATAGCACTAATTAAAATGAATGTCCTGAGAGAAATTTTAGGAACGGAAATTAAACTGGACCCTGTATCTCTCCTTTTGGGCTTTTCAAACTTACCCTCCCTGGATATGCACGGGAAGAGATTATTTTCTATTCTCTCTTTCTGTGCAAGGAAAAATATTTTGGTAAACTGGGTGGCTGAGGGTCCCCCTGGACATTTCATATCGGCACAGATTGATTATGGAACGTATTGCCCTTGACATCCTTACAAATATGGTGCACCGAAAGACCGAATTATTTCATAAAATATGGCAGCCATTCTTGAATTACATAAATACAGATATTTCGGCTATCCTAACAAGGACTTTTATTTCATTGAGATTACAAACCTGGCTCGTCCGGGGCCCCTTGCGAGAGGAATCCCGCATGAATATGGGTTTTGTTACATTTGATGTTAACACATTCCGAGCATGTATCTCGCTACCCAATTTCTGTGTTACCATTGTTTTTTTTTTCCTTTTTCTTATTTGAATAATGTAAGAGACTTAGTTATACACTCGGGTTAGTTGTAGGTTAGATTAGTAGTTTTTTTTTCTCGGTATTTTTCTTTTGTAGAATTTTGGTCATTATTTATTTAAGATTTAATTGTATATCAATGTTTGTACTTGAGAGTTTTGTTTATTTTTGTAAACTTGTAAAAATGTTAAATTTCTAATAAAAATATCTATTTTAAAAAGGGGATGATAAACTGAGGGATTAAACTGGGCAAACAGTTACAGATTGTGATTCAATACAATGCTCCTTCTGTCCAGCTGTGATCTACAGTACCACATGAATTCCCAGTTTTCAGCTGCGATATCTGCAATGCATTTCTTCTGTCTACCCCCAGTTCACACCGAGACCCATTCACCCATCACCCCTTCACCTACTCTGGTTTCTGATGTAGTAACACTTCCATTTTAATATTCTCATTCCTCTGAGTGTCTGTCCATGGTGTCACACCTCTTGTAATTTTTTTCAAAACTCCTAAATATATTCCGTGAAGCCGTACCATGGCTCAGTGGTTAGTGCTGCTGCCTCACAGTGCTAGGGACCCAGGTTCGATTCCATCCTCTGGCGACTGTCTATGTGGAACTTGCACATTCTCCCTGTGGGTTTCTTCTGGGTGCTTTGGTTCCCTCCCACAAACCAAAAATGTGCAGATTAGGTGAATTGTAATGTTCAGGGATATGTAGGTTAGGTGCATTAGCCAGGGGTAAATATAAAATAGGAGAATGGGTCTGGTTGGTTTACTCTTCAGAGAATCGGTATGGACTTGTTTGGCTGAAGGGCCTGTTTCCACACTGCAACGACTCTAATTCTAACATTCATCTGAATGATTTCCCTTCCAGTCGTACCAATTTCGGTATTTAAATTGAATGTGCTTCCCTCTGTTTCTTTCCAAGGCTTTCATTAAGAACTCTGAAGCGTCAATGATTCCAGTCTTATGTAGTTTCAGAACCAAGGTATTTGTGCACCTTGTGTTATTTTTCACTTCCAAGTGCATGGCACTCCATGTGGGTCAGGACATTTGAGCAGCTTTGACCCACATCTTTGAACATGTTCAAAACCAGAAATTTCTGGAGAAACTCAGCATGTCTGGCAGCATCTGTGGAGACAGAGAAACAGAGATAGCGTTTCAGGTCCAGCGTGGCCCTTGTTCAGAACTGAAAAGGGCTCCTTATTGCCTTGGCAAAAGTGGACGAGGGATGATGGGAAACAGAGCATGTGGAAGTGCAATGGCACAGAGGAATGGGCTTTAAATTGTGGTGAAAGAGGAACAGATGTAAAATGGGTGTAAATTAAAGTGTACATGGGAGAAATGGGTTGCCTCTATTGAGTGCAGAATCAACAAGATACAGACGAGATCATTGGGAGGCCAAGATCATTGTTCGGCCAGGAAGCAGAATGCATGAAAAATGGAGAACAGCCATAATGGGGTCACACTGCGAATTTGGACTTGTATATTAACAACTACAGGCTGTAACACATTAAAGTGTAAAGTGATATGTTACTCGAGCTTGAATAGTGCTTCATTGGAACATTGCAGCAGCTCAGGACCGAAATGCTAGGATGGGAACAAGGCAGATTATTGAAATGGGAAGAAATGAGAGGGTCAGGGTTATTCCTACAGACAGAGTGAAAGTGTTCCTCAAAGCAGTCTCTGTTTGGTCTCCCCAATGTAAAGGAGACTGCATTGTGACAGGAGACCGGATTGAAAGAGTAAAAATAAAATACTACTTCACCTGGGAGATGTGATTGGGACCTTGGACAGTGAGGAGGGAAGAGGTGAATGGGCTCGTGTTGTAGCTTCTGTAATTGCACGGGAAGGTGTCATGGGGGTGTGGGGAAGTGTTCGGGTTGATGGAGGGTATCACAGAGGGAATGGTCTCTGTGAAATGCTGACAGTGGACGCGAGTGGAAGATGTGTTTGATGTTGCTGTCCTGCTGGAGGTGGTGGAAGTGGCGGAAGATGAGTCAGTGAATGTTGGTTCTAATGCAGTAGGAAGCGACGACAAGGGGAGGTCTTTCATTGTTCTGGGAAGGAGGGATTTCCAAAACGATTTTCTTCACATTTATCAAAATAATACTGCATTTCTCATAGATTTGCCCACTCACACAACATGTCCAGAGTGCGTTGAAGGATTCAAGCACCCTCGTCACCGATCACCCTCCCATTTAACCTCTTACCATCTGCAAACTTTGAGTTGTTGCATTTGCTCCCCATCCAAATCTTTAATGCATATTGTGAATGTCTAGGCTCCGACCACCGAGTCTTTCTGTACCCCACTATTTGCCGCCTGCCAATTATAAAAGGACCCAAAGGACTCTTTGTTTACGCTCAGGCTATGTATATGGTTCCTCATCTCTCCTGCCAATTGTAATATCATCCTGACATCGATTCTGTCCAGGCCGTACATTATTCTGTACGTTTCACTCAGATCTCCCCATCATCCGTCTAAGCTCCATCGAGTGTCGTTCCAGAGTCTTCAAACGTTCCTCATTCCTGGAATTATTCTGGTTCAACTCTCCTGGACCAATATATCTCCCTCAGGTATGGGTCCCAGTATTGCTCACAAAACTCGAAATATGACCTGACCAGAGCCTTCTAACGCCTGAGAAGTACATCCTTGCTCTTATATTCCAGTCTGGTCGTGATGAGTGACAATATCAACCCTGCCTTACTAAATACTGACTCATCCTGCAACTTTAACTCAGAAGAACCCTCGACTTGGATTCTCAAATCCCTTCACACTTCAGAATTCTGACATTCCTCCCCACTTTTTAAAGTAGTTCATTCCCCTTTTCTTCATACCAAAATGCATGATCTCAAACTTCCCAAGTCCTATTCCATTTTCCACTTCTTTGCTCACTCTATTAACATCTATAAATCTTTCAGACGACGACCTGATTCCTCACAATTTGATGACCCTCCATCTGTCTTTTATCTTTTGAAAGCTTAGTCAGAATTCCCTTATTTCCTCATCCAGATCATTAACATATAAAGTGAAAAGTTGTGGTTCTAAAACTGGCCCTTGTGGAACATCACTGGTCACCGACTTTCACCCTGAGAAGGAAACCTTTATTCCAACTGTGCCGTCTGCCAGACAATCAATCTTTTATCCATCCACTGACATGATGGGCCTTTGTCTCATTCAACAGCCTCCTGTTCGGCACCTATTCAAAGGCCTTCTGAAGTCTACAGCATCTTTTTTGTTTGAATGATTTTTAGCCATTCGCTGTCAGAAGCCGAAAAGTAAACGTTACAGTGAGGAAACGGCAGCTGTGGTTCCGAGAACAGTGACGATGTTAAGCTATTTTTCTGCTAATATACACTCACAGCTCAGTATAAGCTGGGGACATCCCTCGGTTATGTGTAGCGTCAAATAATATTTATTTAATCGCTGTTCTACTATCCCGTGTCTGGGTCACAATGGAGTTCCTCCACCACATTCCAACCCAGGCTCTCCCACTTCCCCTCAATCCACTTAGTGACAAGCAGAGCTCTCAGGAGCCTCTGGGCTCACACCAATGGGAACGATCAGTATCACACAGAAATGCAAAATCGAAAGAAAAATCCACCATTTTACTGTTTGTAATCTCAGCCAATTTCATACTGTGTGGCCAGGCTTAATGGGGTTTTCTCTCTGGTACTGGATGCACTGGGTTGGGTATCGGACTGTACATTGACATCCCTTTTTCTGAAAATAGGATTTCAAATGCAGCTCGATTTGTACCGTGCCCCAGATAAGCTCAAAAAGCAGCTGGAAAATGTACTGAAACATCCATTTATCGAAGTTCATCACTGAATTAATTCCATTCATTAATCATTCAGGATTTTCTCTTTCAGTTCACTGTTTCAGCAATGATGCAGGCTTTCCCAATGGTAACAGGTTGAGTGCAGTCCTAATTTGTCAACTCTTATCCCACAGAAGGTCACAGGGACAAATTTCCATGAAAGAATTCAACTCAGGTGGGGGTGAGATAAGCCATGATCCGACTGACTACATCAATAACGTCACTTCGGAAATAATTTATTTTAAAACTGACAAAACTGTGCCAAGCACAACAGTGTATTATATTGTTATTTGTCTTTGTGCTGAATAAGCTGAACTAGAAGGAGAGAGACTGAGCGCCAAGCCTTGGTCCACAAGGAACGGGAGGGTTACCGGATCCGACCTCAGGAGTTGAGCCTAAGTCCTGCTGTCATTCCTTTCAACTTTGGGTCACATACTCTGATCTGGCCTCGGCGGAAATCACCTCCCACTCCTGTTCCCTCCCTCCATGTCTCACACCCACTCACACCCTGTCTTGCTCTCTCCCTACTCCTCCTGTTTTTGCCTCCTTCTGCTCATAACACAGGAACAATATCCATGTGACAAAACTACTCTCTCACAAAATATTTCGTTTGAAGAACGGGTGTGTAGGACAGAGAGAGGGAAAATGTGTCTGTGCATGTGTGTATGTGCGTATGTGTGTGTGTGTGAGAGAGAGAGAATGAATGTGGCTGCATGTGCGTGTAGGAGAAACAATCTTTGACAGTGTGCATGTGTGCGAGTGTGTGTGAATGAGAGAGAAAGTGCCTGCGTGTGCGCTTGTGAGTGTGTGTGTGTGTGTGTGTGTGATAGAGAGAGAGACCGCAGACATTCCTTCCTGAATATGTTGTCAGACAGAGAGAGAGAGAGAGAGACAGTTTACCTGAATATGTTTGAAGGATGGATACATTTTTCCGAGGTCTGTCTGTGTGCATCTGTGTGTGAGCTTGCGTCTGAAAGAGAGAGGTAGAGAAAGAGAAATATTGTGCCTGTCGCTCCGTGAGGGCAGTTGAGAGACTCACTGGCAAAAGTGAAGACTGCAGATTCTGGAAACAAGAGATTAGATTAGCGTGGTGCTGGAAAAGCACCACGCTAATCTAATCCGAGGAGCACGATGCTGCCTGACCTGCACCACGCTAATTTAAACTGAGAGAAACATTGTTCTTGACTGTTTACCTGCGTATCTGTGACTGTATATGAGAGAGACACTGTGCCTGCATGCGTGTATGAAAGAGAAAGTGAGACACATTATGTGTGTCGGTGTTTTATTTGTGTCTCTGTGTGTGAGAGAGATAGAGAGAGAGAGAGAAAAGGAGGGACATTGTTCCTGTCTGTTCGTTTCTATGAGAAAAAGATACACTGTGCTTGTACATGTGTGTGTGCGTGTGTCTCGCTGTGTCTGTATGTGTGTGTGAAAGTGAAAGAGAGGCAGAGTGATACCTCTGTGTGCTGGAGAGCGATACAGAGGCAGAGATTGTGCCTCTGCGTTTCTGTGGGAAGGAATGAGACACTGTGCCTGTGCGTATGCGTATGACAGAGAGAGAAACAAACAGAGAGAGAGTCACTGTGTCTGCGTGTGTGACTAAGCACACTGTGCCAATTGGTGTGTATGTCTGTGTGTGTGAGAGAGAGATAGAGAGATGGTAGGGATAATGCGTTACCATATGTATGTGAGAGAGAGAGACAGCGAGGAGGGAGAGAGAGAGAGACAGACTCTGTGCCTTCTTGTGCATGTGTGTCAGGCAGAGAGAGAGACTTTACCTGAATGTGTTTGAGAGAGGGAGATAAACTGCACCTGTAAACTTGTTTGTGTGTCCGTCTATGAGACAGACAGAGACTGTGCCTGCATCCGTGTGTGTGAGACTGACTGAGATATATAACGTGTGCATGAGTATGTGTCTGTGGGTTAGAGAGAGAGAGATAGAGAAAGAAAGAGAGATGGTGACTTTATCTGTGAGTGCGTGTATGTGAGAAAAAAAGAGACACTGTGCATGTGTGGCTGAGAGCACAATGCCTGTCTATGCGCGTATTTGAAAGAGGGAGATACACAGTGCCCATGAGCTGCGAGAGAGCATGAGTCTGTGCCTGCATCCGTGTGTGTGACAGAGAGAAAGACACATTATGCATATGTGTGTGTGTGCGTAAGGGAGAGGAAGATTGTGCCTGTGTCTGTCTGTGTATGAGAGACAGAGAGACGGAGAGAAAGATTCTGATTCTTTGTTACTGCATGAGAGAAGAAGAAGCACTGTGCCTTGGTGCCCGTGTGAAAAAGCGAAAGAGACACTTTGACTAATTGTGAGACTGCACGGTGGCAATTGGTGAGTGTGTGTCAGAGAGAGAGGGTGGGATACTATGCTGCTGCACTTCTGTGTGTGTGAGTGAGAGAGAGAGATGAGAGAAAGAGATAGAACATGCATGTGTTTGAGAGAGAGACACAGAGTGCCTGTGAGCGTGTCTGTGTGTCTGCCTGTAAGAGAGAGCCTGCATCCGTGTGTGTGTGACAGAGAGTGAGAACACATTACACATATGTGTATGTGTCTTTGTGTATACGCGCGCGCGCACGCGTGTGTGTGTGTGTGTGTGAGTGAGAGAGCGAGGGGGTGGAACAATGTTTTGCCGTCTGTGTTTGTGTGTATGTTTGTGTGTGAGAGAGAGAGAGAAAATATGTTTTGTGTATGTGTGTGTTAGGGTAAGAGAGAGAGAGAGAGAATGTGTGCGTGTGCGTAAGAGAGAGGAAAGAGAAAGAGGCAGACCCTGTGTCTTCCTGTGTATTGCGTCAGACATACAGAGAGAGACATCACCTGAAAGTGTTTGACAGAGGAAGATATACTGTGTCTGTCGATGTGTGTGCTGGAGAGAAAGAGAAAGACTGTGCCTGCATCCATTGCACTTTTTACACTTTGAAGGGAGAGGTAATGTTCCTGTGTGGGTGCATGACAGGGAGAGCAAAAATGACTCTGTCTAATTATGTGTGTGCACGTGAGGGAGAAAGAAAGAGAGAAAGAGAGAGAGCGCACCCTGTCCCAATTGGTGCGTTTGTGTTAGAGGGCGACAGTACTACTATGTGTGTGTGTGTGTGTGTGTGTGTGTGAGAGAGAGAGAGATTGAAAACGAGACTGACGGAGAGAGAGTATTTGCGTGTTTTTGAGAGAGGGAGATACACTGTGCTTGTGAGCTTGTCTAGGTGTTGTGAGAGAGACCTGTGTCTGCTTCAGTGAGTGTGGCAGAAAGTGAGACACATTATGCGTGTGTGTGTGTATGTGAGTAAGAGAGAGGCAGAGAAAGGGAATAGAGAGAGGTTGTGTCAGTGTCTGTGTTTGTGTGTGTGTGTGTGAGAGAGAGAGAGATTGTGCATGTGTGTGCGACAGAGCATACTATGCCTCTGTGTATTTGTGTGTACGCACGTGTGTGTGTATCTGCGTGTGTATGTGTGTTTCTGTGTGTATGAGTGAGAGAGAGAGAGAATCTGCCCGTATGTATGCGACAAAGACAGAGAAACTATGCCTGGGTGCGAGAAAGAGCACACTATATCTCTTTGTGATTGTGAGAGTATGAGGGAGAGGTGAGAGACACAATGTCTCTGCATGTGTATCTGGGAGACGGAGATACATTTGCTGGTAGCTTGCCTGTTTGACTGTGTGAAAGAGAGACTGTGTGTGTGATGGAGAGTAAGAGACACATTAGCTCTGCGAGAGTGTGTGAGAGAGATGGAGAGGGAGGGAAAAAGAGAGAGATTGTGCCTGTGCCTCTCTGTGTGTCAGCGTTTGTGTCTGTGTGAGGGGGAGAGAGGGAGATAGATGGAGCAAGAGACACTGTTCATGTGTATGTGAGAGAACAAACTGCCTGTGTTTACGCACACGTGTGTGTGTGTGTGCTGGTGTGCGTGTGGGTGTGTGTGTGTGTGTGAGAGAGAGAGAGACAGACAGACATAGAGGTCGAGAGAGACACAATACCTTTGCGTGTTTGTGAGAAAGAGACAGAGACAGAGAGAAAGATTCTGATTCTTTGTATCGATGTGAGAGAACAAGGGGCTGTATCTGTGTGAGCATGTGAGAGGGCGAAAGAAATACCGTGCCTGCGTATGTGTGTGAGAGAGAGCGCACTGTGCCGATTAGTGAGTATATGTCAGGGAGAGAGGGTGGGATGCTATGCTGTTGTCCGTGTGTGTGTGGGTGCGTGTGAGAGAGAGCGAGACAGAATGTATTGCTTGTGTGTGTGTGTTTGTGGGAGGGAGAGAACGAGACAAAGTGCCTGCGTGTAGGTTTGTGTGTATGCGTGTGTGTGTAAGACATAGACTCTGTGTCTTGTGTGCGTGTCTGTGTATTGAAAGTGAGAGAGAGAGATAGAGATGATACCTCTGTGTGTCTGAGAGAGAGAGAGAGAGAGAGAGACAGAGACTGAGATAGAGAGTGTGTCGCTGTGTTTCTGTGTAAGGGAGGGAGATAATGTGCGTGTGTGTGAGAGAGAAAAAAGAGAGACACTGTGCCTGCGCGTGTGTCAACACACACTGTGCCATTGGTGAAAGTGTGTATGCGTGTGACAGAAAGAGAAGGGGAAGGGATAACGTGTGTGTGTGCGAGAGAGACAATGTGTGCATGTGTGAGAGAGACAGATTCTGTGCCTTCTTGTGTATGTGTGTTAGACAAGGAAAAATAGGTTTTACCTGAATATGTTTAAGACAGGGAGTGTACGTGTGTGTGATTGTATATGTGTGTGTGATTGTGTGTGATCAACTCCCAGCACTGGTATGCAGCTTAGGTTCAGCTCCCCCCCGGCATACTACTTTAAACCCTCCTGAATCACTCAAGCAAACCTTCCATCCAGGACATTGGTCCCCTTCCAGTTCAGTTGCAACCCGTCCTTCATGTACAGGTCCCACCTTCCACAGAAGGCATCCCATTTATCGAGATATCTGAAGCCCTCCCTCCTACACTATCTTCCCAGCCACGTGTTCAGCTGCGCCCGCTCTCTGTTCCTCGACTCGCTATCTAAATGGAACCGATAGTAAAACCGAGAACACGACTCTGTTCTGCAGCTTCCACACTAACTCCCTGAAATCACTTTCTTTATCATCAATCCTTTCCTGGCTATATCATTGGTGCCAATATGTAACACGATTTCTGGCTGTTCGCCGTCCCCTTTCAGAATCTTTCCCACTCGATCGGAGACATCCAGGACCCTGGCAACAGACAGGCAACATACCTTCCGGGAATCCCGATCTTGACCACAAAATCTCCTGTCAATTCTCCAAACAATCGAGTCTCCTACTACTAGCGCTTTTCTATTCTGCCCCATGCCCTTCTAGGCCATAGTGTCAGGCTCAGTGCCAGAGAACTGACCACTAGGGCCTTCCACTGGTAGGCCATCTCCCCACCAGCAGTTCCTGTGTCTAATGTACAAAACAGCAGTCCCTGTGTGTAATACAGAGAATAGCAGTCTTTGTCTCTAATGAAGAGAACAACAGTCCCTGCGTATAATGTAGAGATCTGCATTCCCTGTGTGTAATATAGAGAATAGCAGTCCTTGTCTGTGCAACAGAGAACGACAGATGCTGCGTTTAATACAGAGAGAGCATGAGACCCTGTGCATAATATAGAGAACAGCTGTCCCTGTGCACAATACAGAGAACAGCTGTCTCTGTGAATAGTGTAGAGAACGAGTCCGTGTGTCTAATATAGGGAACCACAGTCACTGCGCACAATATAGAGAAAAACAGCCAATGTATAAAATATAGAGAACGGCAGTCCCTGTGTACAAAATAGAGAAGAGAACTGTCTGTTTTAAATACAGACCGCAGCAGTCCGTATGTATAATACAGAGAACAGCCGAACCTGTGTATTGTAAATAAAACAGCAGACTCTGCGTATAATATAGAGAACAACAGTCCCTGTGTAAAATTCAGAGAACTGCAGTCATTGTGTATAATATAGAAAACAGCAGTCGCTCTTTATAATATGCATTACAGCAGTCGTTGTGTCTATTCTCAAGAACAGCAGTGTATGGTATAGAGAACCATACACTGTTGTCTCTGTGTACAATATACAGAACAGTTGTCCTTGTGTTCAATACAGAGAAAAGCAGTCACCGTGAAAATATAGGGAACAGCAGTCACGTCGTATAATGCAGAGAACAGCAGTCACTGTGTATAATATGAGAACAGTCCCTTTGTCTATTATAGAGAACGGCAGTCCCTCTGTCTATTATAGAGAAAAAAATAGTTCCTGTGTCTAATGCAGAGAACAGCAGTTCCTGTGTCTAATATAGAGAACAGCAGTCCCTGTGCATTATATAGAGAATAGCATTACATAGAACATAGAACAATACAGCACAGAACAAGCCTTTCGGCCCACGATGTTGTGCCGAACATTTGTCCTAGCTTAAGCAACCATCCATGTAACTATCCAATTGCCGCTTAAAGGTCACCAATGATTCTGACTCTGCCATTCGCACAGGCAGCGCATTCCATGCCCCCACCACTCTCTGGGTAAAGAACCGACCCTTGACATCCCACCTATACCTTCCACCCTTCACCTTAAATTTATGTTCCCTTGTAACACTCTGTTGTACCCGGGGATAAACATTTCTGACTGTCTACTCTATCTATTCCACTGATCATCTTATAAACTCTATCAAGTCACCCCTCATCCTTCGCCGTTCCAATGAGAAAAGGCCTAGCACTCTCAACCTATCCTCGTAAGACCTATTCTCCATTACAGGCAACATCCTGGTAAATCTTCTCTGCACCCTCTCCAAAGCTTCCACATCTTTCCTAAAGTGAGGCGATCAGAACTGCAAACAGTACTCCAAATGTGGCCTAACCAAGGTCCTGTATAGCTGCAACATCACTTTACGACTCTTGAATTCAATCCCTCTGCTAATGAACGCTAATACGCCATAAGCCTTCTTACAAGCTCTATCCACCTGAGTGGCAACTTTCAAAGATCTATGAACATAGACCAAAAGAACCCTCTGCTCCTCCACCTTACTAAGAATCCTACCGTTCATAATATTACCTGTGCATAATATGGTCGCCAACAGTTCCTGTGTATAACAGAGAGAACAGCAGTTCTTGTGTCTAATATAGAGAATGCATGCAGTTTGTTTCGTTGAATGAATTGCAAAAGATCAACTCAATGGAAAAGCACGTGCACTGTGTTACATTGAATGAATGAATGCAGTTAAATTAATGAAATGAATGAATGCAGTTGGGTGCACTGAATAAATGAGTTAAGTTTTATTTCTTTAAATCAATGAATAACGTTTGTATCATTGAATCAATGATTCATAATAATTCAATTATTGAATGAATGCAGTTTGTTTAAATGAATGAAAGCATTACGCTCGAGAAATTGAATAAATCACAGAAGCTCATTGGAATTAACACCTGCGGTTTGTTTCCTTGCATGAATGAGTTAAGATTAACACATTGAATGAATAGGCGAAGCTTTACTTAAAGAATTAACAAGCCCTGTCTGTTTCATTGAATGAATACATGCTGTTTGTTTCAATGAATGAATGGGTGCAGATTGTTCATTGAATCAATGTGTTTAACTATTGACATTGAATGAATGAGATAAGCTCTACTCACTGAAATCACACGCGCAGTTTGCCACATTGAAAGAATGGCAGAAGCTCTACTCAGTGAATTAACACGCTCTGTCTGTTTCATTGAATCAATGCATGCCGTTTGTTTCAAGGAATGGATGCGTGCAGATTGTATCTTTGAATCAATGTAATCCGTTTGTTTCACTGAAGCAATGATTGAAGCTTGATTCAATGATTGAATGAATGCAGTTTGTTTCAATGAACGATTAAGTGCAGTTTGTTCATTGAATCAATGTGTTAAACTCGTGACATTGAACGAATGAGAGAAGCTCAACACATTGAATTGACACGTGCAGTTTGTCTGATTGAATGAATGAGTTAAGCTTGGTGCATTGAAAGAATGGCAAAAACTCTACTCAGTGAATTAAAAAGCCGTGTCTGTTTCGTTGAATGAATGCATGCAGTTTGTTTCAATGAATGAATGCAGTTGGATACACTAATTAAATGAGTCATGTTTGTTTCTTTGAATCAATTATTAACGTTTGATTCATTCAATTCAATTGAAGTTTGATTCAATGATTGAACGAATGCAGTTTGTCCCATTGAATGAAAGCGTTAATCTCGAGTGATTTAATAAATGAGAGAAGCTCCACTCATTGAATTAAGAGGTGTAGTCTGTTTCATTGAATTAATGAGTTTAAGCTTGAAACATTGAATGAATGAGTGAAACTCATTGAATTAGGATGTACAGTCTGTTTAATTGAATGAATGCATGCAGTGGGTTTCACTGAAGTTAAAACGTGCAGTTTGTTTCACGGAATGAATGGAAATAGCTCCACTCATTGAATTAATACGTGCAGTCTGTTTCATTCAAAGAATGTGTGCAGTTTGTTTTATTGAATCATAGATTTGAAATCGTTCGACTGAATGAATGAGAGAAGTTCTGCACATTGACTTAACACGTTCAATTTTCTTCATTGAATGAATCAGTAAAACTTAAAACCTTGAATCAATGAGAGAAGTTCTACTCATGGAATTAACCCCCGCCCCCCCACCCCCCAATCTGTTTCCTTGAATGAAAGCATGCAGTTTGTTTCAAGGAATGAATGCGTGCAGTTTGTTTCTTTCAATCAATGTAAAACGTTTGTTTCGCTGAATCAATGATTGAAGTTTGATTCAATGATTGAATGAATGTAGTTTGTGAAATTTAATTAAAACGTTAAGCTCGAAACATTGAAACCATGAAAGAATCTCTACTCATTGAGTAAACACGTCCAGTCTGTATCATTGAATGAATGCATGCAGATTGTTTCAATGAATGAATGCATGCAGTTTGTTTCATTGAATGAATGGCAAAAGCTCAACTCATTGGATAAGCACATGCAGTGTGTTATATTGAATTAATCAGTGCAGTTGGATTAATTAAATGAATGAATGCAGTTGAATACACGAAATAAACGAGTTGTTTTGTTTCTTTCAATCAATGAATAACGTTTGTATCATTGAATCAATGATTCAAGGTTGATTCAATTATTGAATGCATACAGTTTATTTCCATTAATGAAAGCGTTAAGCTCGATGAATGAGAGAAGCTCTACGCATTGGATTCACACGCGCAATTTAGCACATTGAAAGAATGGCAGATGAATAACGTTTGCATCATTGAATCAATTGATACAATTATTGAATGAATGCAGTTTCTTTCAACGAATGAAAGCGTTAAGCTCGAGACATTGAATAAATCAGAGAAGCTCTACTCATTGAATTAAGAGTTTAACACATTGATCCAATGAAACCAACTGCACCCATTCAATCATTGAAACAAACTGCATGCATTCATTCAATGAAACAGACAGGGCCTGTTAATTTTTTTAAGTAGAGCTTCACCTATACATTCACAATGTGTCAAGCTTAACTCATTCATGCAAGGAAACGAACCGCAGCTGTTAATTCAATGGTTAGAGCTCCTCTGATTTATTCAATGTCTCGAGCTTAACGCTTTCATTCATTTAAACAAACTGCATTCGTTCAATGATTGAATCAATCTTGAATCAATGATTCAATGGTACAAACGTTATTCATTGATTTAAAGAAACAAAAGTTAACTCATTTCTTTAGTGTACCCAACTGCATTCATTCATTTAATTAATCAAAATGCACGCATTCAGTCACTCATTCATTCAAAGTTGTACACTATACGTCGTTATCCAATACGTTGAGCTTTTGGCATTCATTTATTGATGCAGACTGGACGTGTTTAGTCAATGAGTAGAGATTCTCTCATGTTTTCAATATCTCGAGCTTAACGTTTTAATTCAATGAAACAAATTGCATTCATTCAAACATTGAATCAAACTTCAATCATTGATTCAGTGAAACAAATGTTTTACATTGAATCAAGGAAACAAACTTCACGAATTGGTTCCTTGAACCAAACTGGATGCATTCATTCAAGGAAACAAACTGGACCTGTTAATTCAATGAGTAGAGCGGAACTCATTCATTCAATGTTACAAGTTTTACTGATCAATGAAGAAAATTGATAGTGTTCAGTCAATATGTAGAACATCTGCCTTCATTCAGTTTATCAATTCCGACGCTATGATTCAATGAAACAAACTGCACATATTCTTTCAATGATTCCGACTGCACGTGCAAGTTCAATGCGTAGAAACTTCGCCATTCATTCAATGAAACAAACTGCACGTTTTCATTTCAGTGTAACAAACTGCGTGCATTTATTCAATGAAACAGACTGCACGTGTAAATTCAATGAGAGGAGCCTCTCTCATTTATTCAATCACTCGAGATTAACGCTTTCATTCAATGGAACAAACTGCATTCCTTCAATCTTTGAATCAAACTTCAAATGAATTTAATGAATGGAACGTTATTCACTGATTCAAAGAAACAAACTTAACTCATTTAATTAGTGTATTCAACTGTATTCATTCATTGAAACAAACTGCATGCATTCATTCAATGAAAGAGACAGGGCCTGTTAATTCACTAAGTATAGCTTCTGACATTCTTTCAATGTGCCAAACTTAACTCATTCATTCCATGAGGCAAACTGTACGTGTCAAATCAATGTGTTGAGCTTCTCTCCTTCATTCAATGTAACGAGTTTAACGTATTGATTCAATGAAACAAACTGCACCCTTTCGTTCATTCATACAAACTGCATTCATTCAAACATTGAATCAAACTTCAGTCATCGCTTCAGTGAAACAAACGTTTTGCATCGATTCAAAGAAACAAACTGCACGCCTTCATTCCTTGAAACAAACGGCACGCATTCATTCAATGAAACAGACAGGGTGTGTTAATTCACTGAGTAGAACTTCTGCCATTCGTTAAATGTGCCAAACTGCGCGTCTAAATTCAATGAGTAGAGCTTCCCTCATTCATTCAATGTTACAAGCTTAAGTCAATCATTCAACGAAACAGACTACACGTTTTAATTCAATGAGTGGAGCTTCTCTCATTTATTCAATCTCTCGAGATTAACGCTTTCATTCAATGAAACAAACTGCATTCATTCAATTATTGAATCAATCTACAATCAGTGATTTCACGAATCAAACTTTATTAATTGATTCAAAGAAACAAACTTAACTCATTTAATTAGTGCATCCAACTACATTCATTCATTGAAACAAACTGCATACATTCATTCAAAGAAACAGACTTGGAAGTATGAGTTCAATGAGTAGAGCTTTTGACATTCATTCAACGAAACAAACTGCACGCATCGTATTCTTGAAACAAGCTGCATGCATTCATTCAATGAATCTGACAGGACGTGGTAATTCACTGACTGGAGCTTTTGCCATTCTTTCAATGTGCCAAGCTGAAATTTATCATTCAATAAGACAAACTGCACGTGTCAATTCAATGAGTTAAGCTTCTCTCATTCATTCAATGTCACGAGTTCAACACATTAATTCAATGAAACAAACTGCACCCAGTCGTTCACTGAAACGAACTGCATGCACTCATTCAATGAAACAGACAGGGCATGTTAATTCACTGAGAAGAGCATCTGCAATTCTTTCAATGTGTCAAACTGTGCGTGTGAATTAAATTGGCAGAGTTTCTCTCATTAATTGAATGTCAACAGTTTACCACATTTATTCAATGAAACAAACTGCAGCCATTCATTCGTTGAAACAAATTGCGTGCATTCATTCATTGAAACATTGTTAATTCTTCAAGTAGACCATCGTCTATTCATTCAGTGTGTCAAGCTTAACTCATTCATGTATTGAAACAAACCGCAGTTAGATCACAATTCAATGAGTTAGGCTTCTCTGACTGATTCAATGTCTCGAGCTTAACGCTTTCATTCATTTAAACAAACTGCATTCATTCAATAACTGAATCAATCTTGAATTATTGATTCAATGATACAAACGTTATTCATTGATTTAAAGAAACAAAACTGTACCCAACTGCGTTCATTCATTTAATTAATCCAACTGCACTCATTCATTCAATGTAACACACTGCACGTGCTAATTCAATGAGATGAGCTTTTGCCATTCATTCAATGAAACAAAATGCATGCACTCATTCATTGAAACATACTGCATGCATTCATTCAACAATACAGACTGGATGTGTTTATTCAATGAGGAGAGATTCTCTGATGTCTTCAATGTCTCGAGCTTAATGTTTTAATTCAATGAAACCAAATGCATTCATTCAATCATTGAATCAAACTTCAATCATTGGTTCAGTGAAACAAACGTTTTCCATTGATTGAAAGAAACAAACTGCACGCATTCATTCTTTGGAACAAACTGCATGCATTCATTCAATGAAACAGACAGAGCCATTTTAATTCTTTAAGTCAAGCTTCGCCTCTTCATTCAATGTGTTAAACTAAACTCACTCACGCAAGCAAACAAAATTCAATTTGATCAAATTTCAATGATTGGAGCTCCTCTGATTTATTCAATGTCTCGAGCTTGACGCTTACATTCATTTAAACACACTGCATTCATTCAAAAGTTGAAGCAATCTTGAATTATTGATTCAATGATACAAACTTTATTCATTGATTTAAAGAAACAAAACTTAACTCTTTATTTAGTGTACCCAACTGCATTCATTCATTTAATTAATCCAAACCGCACTCATTCATTCAATGTAACATACTGCACCTGCTTTTCCAATGAGTTGAGCTTTTGCCATTCATTTAATGTTTGTGCGAAGATTTGTAGCTCAGGTGCTCGTTGCTGTGGTTCTGTTCGCCGAGCTGGAAGTTTTTGTTGCAAACGTTTCGTCCCCTGGCCAGGCGACATCATCAGTGCCGTTATGGCACACAAACCAACAGCCACGCTCAGACAACAACTCACCAGAACGAAGGACCCGATACCCAACATGAGCAAGACTAATGTAGTGTACAAAATACCATGCAAGGACTGCACTAAACACTATATAGGACAAACAGGAAGACAGCTAACAATCCGCATACAGAAACATCAACTAGCCACGAAACGACACGACCAGCTAGCCTTAGTAGCCACACACGCAGACAACAAACAACATGAATTCGACTGGGACAACACTACTATCATAGGGCAAACCAGACAGAGAACAGCCAGGGAATTCCTAGAGGCATGGCATTCATGCACAAACTCCATCAACAAACACATCGACCTGGACCCAATATACCAACTACTACAGCGGACAGCTGAAACTGACAACCAGAAGCGGCAGGGACAGACCACTATAAACACCGGAGGAAACATCGCAGGAGGCTGCCAAGCACTGATGATGTCGCCTGGCCAGGGGACGAAACGTTTGCAACAAAAACTTCTAGCTCGGCGAACAGAACCACAACAACGAGCACCCGAGCTACAAATCTTCGCACAAACTTTGAATGAATGAAAGCGTTAAGCTCGAGACATTGTATAAATCAGAGAAGCTCTACTAATTGAATTAACACATGCGGTTTGTTTCCTTGCATGAATAAGTTAAGTTTGACACATTGAATGAATAGGCGAAGCTCTACTTTAAGAATTAACAGGCCTTGCCTGTTTCATTGAATTAATGCATGCAGTTTGTTTCAATGAATGAATGGGTGCAGTTTGTTTCATTGAATCAATGTGGCAAACTCTTGACATTGAATGAATGAGAGAAGCTCTATTCATTGAATTCACTCGCGCAGTTTGGCCATTGAATGTTTGCATACAGCTTGTTTCAATGAACGAATGGGTGCAGTTTGTTTCATTGAATCAATGTGTTAAACTCGTGACATTGAATGACTGAGAGAAGCTCAACTCGTTGAATTGACACGTGCAGTTTGTCTCATTCAATGAAAGAGTTAAGCATGGCACATTGAAAGTGTGGCAGAAACTCTACTCAAAGAATTAATATGTGCAGTCAGTTTCATTGAATGAGTGCATGCAGTTTGTTTCAAGGATTAAATGCGTGCAGTTGCAGTTGGTCTCATTGAATAAATGGGAAAACTCTTCTCATTGAATTAACACTTCCAGTCCGTTTCATTGAATGAATGCATGCAGTTTTTTTCAATGAATGAATGCAGTTGGAAACACTAATTAAATGGGTTAAGTTTGTTTCTTTGAGTCAATGAATAACGTTTGATTCATTAAATCACTGATTGAAGTTTGATTCAATGACTGATTGAATGCAGTTTGTTTCATTGAATGAAAGCGTCAATCTCTAGAGATTGAATAAAGGAGGCAAGCTCCACTCATTGAATTAACACGTGCAGCCTGTTTCATCGTATAGCACATTGAAATAATGGCAGAAGCTCTACTCAGTGAATTACCACGTCCAGTCAGTTTCATTGAATGAATGCATGCAGTTTGTTTCATAGAATGAATGCGTGTAGTTTGATTTTTTGAATCAATATAAAACGTTTGTTTCAATGATTCAATGTCGGAATGAATGCAGTTTGTTTCATTGAATTAGCACGTGCTAATCCAATGAGTAGAGCTTTTGCTAGTCATTCAATGAAACAAATTGCAAGCATTCATTCATTGAAACAAATTGCATGCATTCATTCAATAATATAGACTGGACGTGTTATTTCAATGTGCAGAGCTTCACTCATTCATTCAATGTTCCAAGCTTAAATCATTCATTCAATAAACAGACTGCGCGTGTTAATTTAATGAGTAGAGCTTCTCACGTTTAGTCAAAGAGCTTAACGCTTTCATTCATTTAAACAAACTGCATTCATTCAATAATTGTATCAAACTGCAATCATCGATTCAAACGTCATTCATTCATTCAATGAAAGAAACGAAACTCATTGAATGAATAGCAAAAGCTCTACTCATTGGATTTGCACGAGCAGTGTGTTTCATTGAATGAATGAACGCAGTTGGATACACGAAATAAATGAGTTAAGTTTGTTTCTTTAATCAATGAATAATGTTTGATTCATCGAACCAATGACTCAAGCATGATTCAATGATTGAATGAATGCAGTTTATTTCATTGAATTATAACCTTAAGCTCGAGATATTGAAAACATGAGTGAAGCTCTACTTATTGAATGAACACTTGCAGTCTAGTTCATTAAATGAATGAACTCATCTTGAAATATTGAATGAATGAGAGAAGGTATCAGTATTGAATTAACACGTGCAGTCTGTTTCATTGAATGGAATGGAAAAAGCTCTACTCATTGGATTAGCACGTGCTGTCTGTTTTATTGAATGAATGCGTGCAGTTTTTTTTTCCATTGAATGAATGTCAAAGGCTCTCCTCATTGGATGTGCACGTGCAGTGTGCTTCATTGAATGAATGAGAGCAGTTTGATTCATTGAAGGAATGTACGCAGTTGGATACACTAAATAAATGAGTTAAGTTTGTTTCTTTGAAACAATGAATAACGCCTGTTTCATTGAATGAATGCGCTAAGCATTAAACATTAAATGAATGAGAGGAGCAGCCTTGCAGTCTGTTTCATTGTTTGATTGCATGCAGTTTGTTTCACTGAATGAATGCGTGCAGTTTGTTTCATTGAATGAATGGCATAAGCTCTACTCTTTGGATTAACACGTGCAGTGTGTTTCATTAAATGAACGAGTGCAGTTTGATTCATTGAATGAATGAATGCAGTTGGATACACTAAATAAATTAGTTAACTTTGTTTCTTTGAATCAATGAATGACGTATGATATATTGAATCAATTTATGAATTTTGATTTAATGATTGAATTAATGCAGTTTGTTTCATTGAATGAAATCGTTAATCGTGAAACATTGAATATTTCGCTAAAGCTCTACTCATTGAATGAACACGTGCCGTCTCTTTCATTGAATGAACGTGTGCAGATTGTCTAATTGCGTTAAACTCGTGACATTGAACGAATGAAAGTAGCTCTACTCATTGGTTTAGCGCGTGCAGTTTGTTTCATTAAATGAGTGAGTGATGTTTTATTATTGAACGAATAAATGCAATAGGATTATCTTAATAAGTCAGTTAATTTTGTTTCTTTGAATCAATGAATAACGTTTGATTCATTGAATGGATGAATGACGTTTAATGCAATGATTGAATGAATACAGTTTGTTTCCCTGAAAAAAATGTTAAACTCGAGACATTGAATGAATGGCAAAAGCTTGACATCGTTGGATTAACACGTGCAGTTTGTTTCAATGAATGAATATGTGCAGTTTGATTAATTGAATGAATGAACGCAGTTGGATACTCTAAATACATGAGGTAAGTTTGTTTCTTTGAATCAATGAATACCGTTTGCTTCATTGTATCAATGCTTCAAGTTTGACTCAATGACTGAATGAATGCAATTTGTTTAAAAGAATGAAAGCGTTAATTTCGAGACATTGAAAGGATGGCAAAACCTCTACTCATTGAATTGTAACGTGCAGTCTGTTTCATTGATATAATTTGTGCAGTTTGTGTCATTGATTCAGTGCATTAAACTTGTGACACTGGATGAATGAGAGAAGCTGTATTCATTGAATTAACATGTGCAGTTTGCTTCACTGACTGAACAAGTTAAGCTTGAATCATTGAATGTATGAGAGACGCTGTCTTCATCGAATTAACACGTGCAATCTGTCCCATTGTTTGAATGCCTGCAGATTGTTTCACTGAATGAACGCGTGCAGTTTGTTTCTTTGAATGAATGGTAAAAGCTCTACTCGTTGGATTAGCACGTGCAGTGTGTCTCATTGATTGAATGAGTGCAGTGTGATTCATTTAATGAATGAATGCAGTTGGATTCATTAAAAAAGAGTTAAGTTTCTTTCATTGATTCAATGAATAACGTTTGATTCGTTGAATCAATGATTGAAACTTGATTCAATGATTGAATGAATGCACTTTGCTTCATTGAATGAATGCACTTTGCTTCATTGAATGAATGTATTTTGTTTCATTGAATGAAAGCGTTAATTTCGAGACATTGAATGAATGGCAAACGTTGAAGCAAGCAGTGCAGTCTGTTTCATTGAAAGAATGTGTGCAGTTTGTTTCATTGAACCAATGCGTTAAACTCATGACACTGAATGAATGAGAGTTGCTCTGCTCATTGAATCAACACGTCCAGTCTGTTTCATTGGATTTGCACGTGCACTGTGCTTCATTGAATGAATAAGAGCAGTTTGATTCATTGAAGGAATGAACGCAGTTGGGTAGACTAAATACATTAGTTATGTTTGTTTGTTTGAGTCAATGTATAACGTTTGATTCATTGAATCAATGATTCAAGTTTAATTCAATGAGTGAATGAATGCAGTTTGTTTAAAAAAGTGAAAGCCTTAAGCTAGAGACATTGAATACATGACAGAAGCTGTACTCATTGAATTAACACGTGCAGTCTGTTTCATTGAAAGGATGAGTTAAGCTTGAATCATTGAATGAATGAGAGACGCTGTCCTCGTCGAATTAACGCGTGCAGCCTGTTTCATTGCTTGAAGGCATGCAGTTTGTTTCACTGAATGAATGCGTGCAGTTTGTTTCTTTGAATGAATGGCAAAAGCTCTACTCAATGAATTAACACGTACCGCCTGTTTCATTGAATGAATGTGTGCAATTTGTTTCATTGAATCGATGCGTTATACTCGTGAATTTGAAGGAATGTGAAAGCTCTACTCATTGAATTAACAGGTTCCGTTTGTTTAATTGAATCAATGAGATAAGCTTGAAACATCGATGAATGAGAGAAGCTCTACTCATTGAATTAACACGTTCAGCCTGTTTCATTGAATGTTTGCATGCAGTTTGTTTCAATGCATGAATGCGTGCAGTTTTTTTCTTGAATGAATGGCAAAAGCTCTACTCATTGGATTAGCATGTGCAGTGTGTCTCATTGAATGAATGTTGTTAAGTTTGATTCATTGAATGAACGAATGCAGGTGGATTCACCAAATAAGTGAGTTCAGTTTGTTTCATTGAAGTAATGAATAACGTTTGATTCATTGAATCGATGATTGAAGTTTAAATCAATAAGTCATAGAATCAGTGATGTACAGCACGGAAACAGATCCTTCGGTCCAACCCGTCCATGCCGACCCGATATCCCACCCAATCTAGTCCCACCTCCAGCATCCGTCCAATCTGCTCGCTAAAGCTATTTCATGACCCATTTTAGCCCACTTGATTCCTCGATTAAGACTGGTCCTCCTCTTCTGATATTCCTGCAGGGCCGGTTCTGTTCTTAGCTGCCTAGACCTTTTATACACTTCCCTTTTCCTCTTGGCTAGTCGTACAATTTCTCCTCTCATCCAAGGTTCACGCATCTTGCCTTTCCTCTCCTTTGCCTTCAACGCAGCATACCTATCTTGCACTACCGTTCACCTAATTTTGAAAGCGTCCAACATATCAAATGTGTACTTCTTTTCACATAGCTGTGTCCAATCCATATTTCCCAGCTTCTGCCTGTTTTTGATATAATTGGCCTTGGCCCAGTTTAGTAGTCTTCCCTTGGGCCCGCTATTCTAAAATTTAGAGAATTGTGGCCATGTTCTCAAAGAAATGCCCCCACCTCAACTTCTACCGCCTATCCTGGCTCATTCCCCAATACCAGGTCCAATATGGCCCCTTCCCTCATCGGACTATTGACATACTGCTCTAGAAAACTCTCCTGGACTCTTCTTACAATTTCTACCCCATCCAGACGTCTGACGCCAACTGTATCCCCGTCAATGTTGAGAAAACTAAAATCTCCCATCACCACTATCCTATTGCTTCTACATCTTTCCATAATCTCTTTACCTATTTGTTTTTCTACCTCACGCTCACTGTTGGGAGACCAGTAACATAGCCCCAACAATGTAACTACAACTTCCTTATTTCTCAGCTCCACACATAATGACTCACCACTCGAGCCCTCCATTGTGTTCTCCTTTAGCATCCATGATATCATCCCTGACCAGCAATGCAACTCCATTCCCCTTCTACTTCCCTCCCCGTCCTGCAATATCTAAAACCTGGACCATTTAGTTGCCAATCATGCCCTTCCTTCAACCAACTCTGTATGATTGCAATAACGTCATATTCCCAGGCACCAATCCATGTTCATCTGCCAAAATAGATGGACTTCAGGCCACCAGATATTTTGTGTTCATCTCCTCCCTGCTCACTCTTCCACTTATTAATGCTATCTTCATGATTCTGACAGTCTCCAGTTTCCACCTCACTGTCTAATGGTTTTCCCTTCTGGTTCCCAGCCTCCAGCCACGTTAGTCTAAAACCTCCCCAACAGCAGTAGCAACAACTCCCCCAATGACATTGGTTTCAGTCTGGTTCAGATGTAGCCAGTCCATTTTGTAGTAGCCGACCTTCCCCAGTACCGGTCCCAATGCCCAACACATCTGAACGCCTCCCTCCTATACCATCCCTCAAACAACGTGTTCATCCTCCTTATATTTTTCATTTCTAAGCTGGTTAGCAAATGGCATCGGCAGTAATCCCGAGATCACTACCGTTTATGTCCTCCTCTTTAACTTCTCTCCTAGCTCCCTGAATTCTTCTTTCAGGACATCATCTCCTTTTTTACATATATCGTTGGTGCCTATATGCACCAAGACAACTGGCTCTTCACCCTTCCCTTTTAGAATGTTCTGCAGCCGATTGATGACATCCCTGACCCAAGCAGCTCGGAGACAACATACCATTCGGGAGTCCAGATTTCGGCGACGCAACCACCTATGTTCTCCCCTTACAATAGAATCCTTATGAGTCTTTTTCCCGCCCTTCTGAACAGCACTGCCCACCACTTTGCCATGATCTTGGCAACTGCCTCCCTCACCTGGTGAGCCATCTCCCCCAACAGTATCCGGAACGGTATACCTCTTTTGGAAAGAAATTACCGCAGAGACCTGCACTGCCTTCCTGTTCTTTTTCTGCCTTTTGGTCACTTAAGATCTCATGGAGTCGTATTCTTTCTTTTCACTGCAATTAAATTTCATATGAAAAGGTACCTTCGATAGAGTGTGTATCCTACTTTCTTGGAGAGCAAGATGTCAGACATTTCGGCTTATCGGTCTCGATGGCAGGGGCTGTCTGTCCAATTTCAAAACATTTTATAACGCCTTATACGTCGGATCATGTCCTTTGTTCAATGATCGCAAAACAATAAATTCAAATTGGATTGGGATTTAATAACATGCGGCATAATTTAAACTGCGTGTTTATTTTCGAATTGGTTGTCCAAACTCCAAAAAAAAAACCCTCAGGCATTCAGTTCACAGCGATTTGTTCCATATTTTCAATTTTTCATTTCATTCTGGGACTGCCATCTCGTCATTTGCACAGGTGCTTATAAGCTTTCAACTCAGAACAGCATTTATTCCTGCTGAAAGATAAGGACACACCTTCAACTTCATCACACAAGTGCTTGAGTGATTTCAAATGATATCAACACTCTTCTCGCAACTGAGAATGATTCCACAAAGAGATACTGTGGCTTTCTCTCTGATTCAACTAGTGTTATTTCTAATTACACTAACAGAGAGAGGGAGAGAGGGAGCGAAAGGGAGAGAGAGAGAGAGACAGAGAGACAGAGACAGAGAGAGAAAGCAATGCTTACTTGAAAATCCAGAATAAAATGATTCTGCTGTTGGCTTCCCCTTTCCTAATATAAAAGGGTGCACACAGCCGATATTGTTTCTTGTTGCTTGTGCTGTCAAAACATTTTTATGGATACTGATCTATGACATCGCAGTCAAACTATCGCAAAGTCACCGAGCTCATCCTTTTCAAAAGAAAAATTTCAAAGATGGAGCAAAAAGTTTTATATTGGTTCACTGTTTACATGGTTGTCACGAAGGCAGGGTCTGTTGGTGACATTGGGTATCAGGTCATGGATGCAGTTCACCAGCTCCACCAGTACCCTCCCTGTAATCTTAACAGTAGGTGTGAACGTCCTAGGCAGTCTGTCCACATATGATCGAAGTGTCCATTAATTGGTTTCGTCTTTGAGCAGGATGGTCAGCCATCATCCTTTCTGTCCATTAGAACTTTTGTCATCTCACCCTGCATGAAAGGTTTGGCCATGTTTGCATTTTTCTATCTATTCTGGTTACTGTTCTCACCATCTCCTCTTATGCTACCCTTCCCGGTGACTGCAAGGCAGGCCCCAGAGCGACTTTGGAATTACCTGTAGCTTATTGATTCCATAGAATAATAAAGATGCTTATTCAGCCAACATGAAACATGGAATAACTTAATGATTACGTTAAAAGTACTTCAATTACGATAATGTATTAAACGAACAATAAAGTTATTTAGCCTAAAGCACAAAACAGTAACAAGTTCAAAGCAGGAAACCTTGTTAGTAAAGTACATATTTTGTGTTCAGAATCAAAAAGTTTCAGCGAATATTGAACCTTTTGGCTGAATTTCTGGGAGGGAACACACACACACAGTCCTGTGACCTGTACAGGCTATAACCTAAACTATACTAACTTTGTAAATGTAAAACCGGAGCTCGATTCATTCCCTATCATCAGCTTTTTATCTTAACTGCACTTGTTACTAAAATGAATATGCTTTGGATCGAGTTTTCCATGATTTCGTTATAAAAGACTTTGCTTCAAATTACTCGACGGAAGTTGCTTTCAGATATTTTTATTAGGAGCTCCCCGCATGCATGTATTAATAAACAGTGGTTTTTGACAATTCGAGTACTTCTATGAGCTTGTTTTCCATCAGTTAAAAACTTCAACACTACATCGTGGAATGTCTTTTCCTGGATTGTCTGCAGTGCCAGGAGTGGTCATCTTTCCTGGTAGCGTTGTTGAGACCAGACAAGGGCCAGTGATTAGATTAACTAGCCTGTGCATAAGACTAATTTTGTTTTCTCTCTAATGGTGCAGAAGAGTGCCTTATGGCTTCAGCTGTGGACGGGCAAACCACCCTGTCATTGGTATCAAACTACCCCTGAGGCAAGGGTTTCTGCACCCAAACAATAAAGGCAAGCCCCATGTTTTGTGAGATATGATATACCATGCTCCTAAATTTTTGATACAATCCGAAAGGCCAGATTCAGTGAATGAGTGGAACCACAATCTATTAACAAAGTACAATTAGATTAGAATGCCTAATGAGTTTGTGTGCCTCATGCTATTCTTTTATTCCAAACAAATGTAATTTATTTGCAAAACGGAAATAGGCAGTTTTTCTTCATTCACCACATGGGATGTGTGTGTTGCTGACAGGCCAGAATTTATCACCTGTCCCTAGGTAACACTGCTAAGGTGGTGGTGAGCCCGCTTTTGAACCATATCTGCTTCATGTGCTGCAGGTTGAACCACAATGACCTACAGTAGGGAATTTCTAGATCCTTAAGGAAGGAAGAGGCGACCATTGATGACTGGCAAATGGAAGTCAAGGACAGCATCAATGCAAAAGAGAAAGCATATCATGTGGCAAACGGCAGTGGGATGTCAGAGAATTGGGAAGACTACAAAGACAACAGTGGACAACGAACGAAGAAATAAGGTGAGAGAATGTTAAATATAATGATAAGCCAGCCAGTAACTTAGCAAAGATTGTAGGAACGTCTTTAGATCAATAACGGGTAAAAGAGACAAACGTAGACATTGGGGAATAGAAGATGATGCTGGCGAAACAGTGATAAGAAGCAAAGCAGTGCCTGAGGAACTGCAAAGGTATTTGTGTAAGCCTTCACAGTGCACGACACGAATAACAGCCCAAGAATTGAAGACATTTGGGGGATGAGGGTCACAAATGAGTATGGTGTCCATCACCACGAAAAAGGTACGAGAAATTCTGAACGGCCTGAAAATGTCTAAATGACCTGGACCTGGACGTCTACACCACAGAGTTCTGAAGGAGAAAGCAGAAGAGATAGAGAAGGCTTCAGTCGTGATCTTACAGGAATCTTTGCAGCCAGGGAGGATCACAGAGCAAAATCCCTAATGCAAACCCCCTGTTTAAGAAGGAAAAATAACAAAATGTGTGACACTATAAGCGGATTAGCCTGACAGCAGTTGTTGGTCAGATTTTGGATTGTTTTAATTGGTTCTCCACTGCACCAACTCTCTGTTTAACTGCTATACATCTTGCACTCCTCTATTTAGATGTACACTACCACATTCTCCAATTTCATGTTACAATGTATCAATTCCCCCAGCGGAGTGCCACACTGCACAAGTTATCCGATTTATTGTGGTGTTAAATTTCACGAAATCTTCCATTTAGTACTATACTGGGCCAATTCCTCCGTTTGGTGCTGTACTGGTGAGGGAGAATGTGTCACAGAAATAGAGTTAGTGAAGACAGAGAGTCACGCAGTGAGAGAGACAGAGAGTTGACTAGAGAGAGGGGGTCAGAGAGAGAGAGCCGGAGGGAGATAGAAACTGCGAGATTCACGAAGAGTGAGAGAGTATCAAGGATAGAGAAAGACTCAGAGAAGGAGAGAGACATTCATGGAGAGTCAGCTTGAGTTAGAGTGTCAAGAAGAGAGAGAGAGTCAGAGCAAGAGTCAAGTAAAGAAAAAGCCAGGCCGAGAGAGAATCTCGTAGACAGAGAAGGTGAGGGAGAGCGTAAGGGAGAGACAGTTTCATTCTGAGTGTGTCAGTGAGAGTCAGGAAGAGATAGAGAGTAAGGCAGAGAAAGAGAAAGAGTTTCAGGGGAAGAAAAAAGTTCGGCGTCAGGGGGTGAGAGTCAGGGAGCGAGAGAGAGAGTCAGGGAACGGAGGAGAGAGATTCAGAGAGTGAGTCAGTGAGATGGAGACAGGGCAATAGACCGACTCAGGGAGAGAGAGAGACAGCGTTATGGAGAGAGAGTGTGTTAGGGAGAGAGAGACATGGAAAGTGACAGAGTCAGCGAGCGTATGTGAGTCAGGAAGAGAGGTAGAGAAATAGAATCATAGCGAGACAGTGTCCGGGAGAGATTCAGAGAGAGAGTGAGGGAGAAAGAGATCGAAAGAATCAGGGATGAGAGAGAGTCATGGAGTGAGAGATAGAGAAAGTGATGTAGAGAGAGACAGAGAGTGTCAAGGAGGGATGACAGGGAGTCAAGGATAGCCAAAGAGAGAGAGGCAAAGAGAGATAGTCAGACAGAGAAAGATGCAGAGGATCAGAGAGAGAGTGTGTGTTATGGCGAGAGGGAGAGAAAGAGTCACAGACAGTTAGAGCGTCGGGAGGGAGAGGGAGAAAACGAGGGAGAGAGGGACTCTGGTTGGCGGAGAGTCCGGGAGAAAGAAAAAAAGTCGGGAACAGAAAGGGAAAAAGACAAGAGACGGATTCAGGGAGACAGAGGGAGTTATAGTCAGAGAGAGAGAGTGTCAAGTAGCAAGAAAGGGAGTGAGGGAGAGAGACAGGAAAAGCGAGAATGATTCAGGTAGAGAAAGAGAGAATCGGGGGAGATATAGACTGTCAGGGGGAAGAGAGTCAGGGACAGTCAGGGAGAGAGAGTTGTCGACCGAGTGAGTCATGGAGATATAGGGAGTGAATTAGGAGCGGGAGAGTCAAGGACAGAGAGAGAGAGAGTCAAGGAGAGATACAAAGTGTCAGGTGGAGAGAGAGTGTGAAAGAACGATTCAGAGAGAGACAAATAGATATTCAGGGAGGGAGAGAAAGTCACAGGGAGAGAGTGTGCTGTGTATGAGAGAGTGTATGAGAGACAGTGAGGTATAGTGAGTGAGGCAAGGAAAGACAGAGGGGATGCCGGCAAGATAGAGAAAGAATCGGGGAGGACGAAAGAGAGACAAAGTCGGGGAGAGAGAAGGAGAATCAGATAGCGAGAGAGAATAAGCCAGGACAGAGAGAGAGTCAAGAAAAGAGATAGTTATTCGGGGTGAGATATAAAGTATCAGTGAGAAACTGAGAAAAGGAATAACGGAGAGAAACGGGGGGAGAAAGGGAGAGCTAGAACCAGGAAAAGAAAGAGAGGGAGAGTCAGGGAAAGAGAGTCAGGGAGACAGACAGAAAGCGCGTGTCAGAGAGAATGAGAGAAAGTGACAGAGATAGAGAGTCAGACAGACAGAGAGAGAGAGACAGCCTGGGACACATATTAGGAGGGAGAGATTAAGATAAAGAGAGTAAGTCAGAGAGACAGATAGAAACAGTTGGGGGGGAGAGAGTGTAAGGCATGGAGAGAGAGAAAGCATGAGTTCGGGAAAGAGAGATAGAGTCAGGAGAGAGAGAGAAAGAGTATCAGGGAGAGAAGGGAAAATCAGTGCGGATATATATATATATAGATATACAGAGAGAGAGAGAGAGAGAAAATGAGATAGTCTCAGGAGAGAGAGACGGTGAGAGAGTGTGTCTGGGAAGAAGAGAGGGAAAGAAGGACTCAGTGGTGAGAGAGGATCAGGGAGAGAGAGGAAAATGGCACGTAGGGCGGGAGAGAGTCAGGGAGGGCGATATAGTAGTCAGAAAGGGATAGGGAGGGAGAGATTGTAACACAGAGCGAGAGAGTAGGTGTATGTCCGGGAGGGAGAGTGTGAGACAACGAACGTCAGGCGGAGATAGAGTGAGTGTCAAAGAGCGAGTGTCTGAGAAAGACCGAGGGTATCAGGGGAGAGACGGCGAGCAAGAGAGAGACTCAGTGAGAGAATGAGCGAAAGAGTCAAGGAAGTGTGAGAGACATATAGTCATGCAGGGAGGGAGAGAGTCACAGAAGATGAGGTCGGAAAAGAGAGGGTGACACATGGAGAGACAGAGAGAGAGTCAGAGAGAGACATATTGAGTGTTAGCGGCCAGACAGGGAGTCAGCGTGAGGTAGAGAGAGAGTCAGAGAGAGACAGTCAAAGAGAGCGAGAGAGAGAATACAGGGAGAGAGAGAGGGCGAGTGATTCCAGGTGTGTGTGTGAGAGAGCGATAGTCAGGAAGAGAGAGTGTTTGAGAGAGAGGGAGGATAGGAAGAGAGAGTGAGAGACAGGGGGGGAGAGCGGTTCAGTTAGCGAGAGGCAGGAAAACAGGAAGTGCGAAATTGATACAGGGACTGACAAAGAGAGTCAGAGGAATAGGTTGAGAATGAATTAGGTAGCAAATGAGTGATTCCAGGACAGAGAGCGAGGTAGAGATACAGAGAGTCATGGATCGAGAGAGAAAATCGGTGAGAGAGACAGCGTCAGAGAGAGAGTGATAGAGCCAGGAAGAAAGCAATAGAGAGTGAAGGAGAAAGAGAGAGGGAATCAGGGAGAGATAGATAGTTGGTGGGAGAGAGAACATCGGGGAAGAGAGTCAGGGAGAGAGTGCCAGTCAGGGTGAGAGAGTGTCAGGGCGAGATGTGTAAAGAGTCTTAAAGAGATAAAGAGAAAGTTCTGGTGAAACTGAGAGAAACCAATGTAGAGTGTTTTGGACAAGAGAGACAGAGAGCCAGGGATAGAACGAGTCAGTCAAAGAGAGATAGAGTGTGTGCCAGTGTGTATGTGAGAGAAAGAGAGAGAGAGACAGAGACAGAGACAGAGAGACAGCAAGTCATGGAGTCATAGAAATGTAGGATCTAGGGAGATAGGAGCGAGAATAAAGGAGAGAGAGAGAGTCATGGATGCAGAGGTAGAGTGGAAAGGGGAGAGAGTGAGAGCAAGTCATGGCAAGAGAGAGAGAGAGGGAAGAGAGAGAGAGAGAGACCGGAAAATACTGGGAGAGAGTCAGGAAAAGAGGGAAAGTCATCAAGAGAGGGAGAGTCAGGGAGGGAGCTAGACAGTCATGGAGAGACTTCGGGGAACAGACTGAGAGAAGGCGTCAGGGAGAGAGAGTGAGAGTCGCGGGGAAGAGAGGGAGGGTTTCAAAGAGAGAGAGAAACAGGAAGAGAGAGAAGTCAGGATAGAGAGTGTGTAAGAGAGACAATCAGGGAGAGAGAGTAAAAGAGAGAGAAACAAAGAGACAATCAGATAGAGAGAGCCAGCATCAGGGACAATGAAAACTTCAGTAGACATTGAGACAGCCAGCGAGTGACAGTCAGGAAGAAAGTTATAGTGAGTGACATGAGTGCTCTTGGGGGGGGGGGGGGTTTAAACTAACTCTGCAGGGGCATGGGAACCCAGATTGTAGCTTCAGGGGGCAGGGCCTGGAGTGTAGGGAGGTTAGGAACATGGCATCATTTTCCAAGGAGGGTGTATATAAACGGGAAAGTGGCTTGAAGTGTGTATACTTCAATGCAAGAAGTATACGAAATAAGGTAGGTGAACTTGCAGCGTGGGTTGGTACCTGGGACTTCGATGTTGTGGCTATTACGGAGACATGGCTAGAACAGGGACAGGATTGGCTGTTGCAGGTTCCAGGATTTAAATGTTTTAGTAGGGTCAGAGGTGGGGGTAAAAGAGGGGGAGGTGTGGCATTGCTTGTCAAAGATAGTATTACAGTGGTGGAAAGGACGATGGATGAGGACTTGCCATCTGAGGTAGTTTGGGCTGAGGTTAGGAATAGGAAAGGTGAGGTCACCCTGTTAGGAGTCTTTTACAGGCCTCCTAATAGTCCTAGAATCATTGAAGAAGGGATAGGGAAGGTGATTCAGGAGATGAGTGACAGTAATAGGGTGGTTGTTATGGGGGTCTTTAACTTTCCTGATATTGATTGGGAAAGCTATAGCTCAAGTTCGTTAGATGGGTCAGTGTTTGTTCAATGTGTGCAGGAGAGTTTCCTGACACAATATGTAGACAGGCCAACAAGAGTTGAGGCCATACTGGATTTGGTTCTGGGTAACGAACCAGGCCAGGTGTTAGAATTAGAGGTAGGTGAGCACTTTGGGGATAGTGACCATAATTCGGTGATTTTTACTCTCGTGATGGAGAGTTGAAAAGTGTGTACTACAGGGCAAGAGTTATAGCTGGGGTCAGGGAAATTATGATGCGGTGAGGCATGACTTAGGATGTGTGGCTTGGAAAAGTAGACTCCAAGGCAAGAGTGTAAATGATATGTGGAGCTTGTTCAAGGAGCAACTATTGAGTGTCCTTGATAATTATGTACCTGTCAGGCAGGGAGGAAAGGGTCGTGCGAGGGAGCCGTGGTTTAATAAGGAATTGGAATCCCTTGTTAAATGGAAGAGGGCGGCCTATCTCAAGATGAGACGTGAAGGTTCAATTGGGGCGATTGAGAGTTATAGGGTAGCCAGGAAGGAGCTGAAGAGAGAGCTAAGAGCAGCAAGGAGGGGACATGAAAGGTCCTTAGTCGGTAGGATTAGGGAAAACCCTAAGGCTTTCTATAGGTATGTTAGGAATAAAAGAATGACTAGGGTAGGAATAGGTCCAGTCAAGGATAGTAGTGGGAAGTTGCGTGTGGAGGCGGAAGAGATTGGGGAGACACTGAATGAATACTTTTCTTCAGTATTTACTCAGGAACAGGGCATTGTCGTCGATGTGAATACTGAGTCACAAATAAGTAGAATGGATGGCTTTGAGGTATGTAGAGAAGAGGTGTTGGAAATCCTGGAAAAGGTGAAAATAGATAAGTCCCCTGGGCCTGATGGCATTTATCCTAGGATTCTCTGGGAAGCAAGGGAGGAGATTGCAGAGCCATTGGCCTTGATTTTTATGTCCTCTTTGTCTACTGGAGTAGTGCCAAAAGACTGGAGGATAGCAAATGTGGTTCCCTTGTTCAAAAAGGGGAGTAGGGATAACCCTAGTAACTATAGGCCGGTGAGTCTCACTTCTGTTGTGGGCAAAGTCTTAGAAAGAATTGTAAGGGATAGGATTTATGCACATCTGGATAGGAATAATGTGATCAAGGATAGTCAGCATGGTTTTGTGAAGGGCAGGTCGTGCCTCACAAACCTTATTGAATTCTTTGAAAAGGTGACGAAGGAGGTTGATGAGGGGAAAGCGGTAGATGTGGTATATATGGATTTTAGTAAGGCGTTTGATAAGGTTCCCCATGGTAGGCTACTGCAGAAAATACGGAGATATGGCATTGAGGGTGAGTTGGAGGTTTGGATTAGGAATTGGCTGGATGGAAGAAGACAGAGGGTAGTAGTTGATGGCAAAGTTTCTTCATGGAGTGCCGTCACTAGCGGTGTTCCGCAAGGATCTGTTTTGGGACCATTGCTGTTTGTCATTTTTATAAATGACCTGGAAGAGGGGTTAGAAGGTTGGGTGAGCAAGTTTGCGGATGATACGAAAGTCGGAGGAGTTGTTGACAGTGAGGAAGGATGTGGCAGGTTACAGCAGGATATAGAGAAGCTGCAGAGCTGGGCAGAAAGGTGGCAAATGGAATTCAATGTAGCTAAGTGTGAGGTGATTCACTTTGGGAAGAATAACAAAAAGATGGGGTACTGGGCTAATGGTCGGATACCTGGTAGTGTGGATGAGCAGAGGGATCTTGGTGTCCATGTACACAGATCTCTGAAAGTTGCCACCCAGGTAAATAGTGCGGTGAGGAAGGCATATGGCGTACTGGCTTTTATTGGTAGAGGAATTGAGTTCCGGAGTCCTGAGGTCATGATGCAGTTGTATAAGACTCTGGTGCGGCCGCATCTGGAATATTGTGTGCAGTTTTGGTCGCCATACTATAGGAAGGATGTGGAGGCACTGGAACGGGTGCAGAGGAGGTTTACCAGGATGTTGCCTGGTATGGAAGGAAGATCGTATGAGGAAAGACTGAGACACTTGGGGCTGTTTTCATTAGAGAAAAGAAGGTTTAGGGGTGACTTGATTGAGGTGTACAAGATGATTAGGGGTTTAGATAGGGTTGACAGTGTGAACCTTTTCTCGCGTATGGAGTCGGGTATTACAAGGGGGCATAGCTTTAAATTAAGGGGGGTAGATATAGGACTGAAGTTAGGGGTAGGTTCTTCACTCAGCGAGTCGTAAGTTCATGGAATGCCCTGCCAGTAGCAGTGGTGGACTCTCCCTCTTTATGGGCATTTAAGCGGGCATTGGATAGGTATATGGAGGATAGTGGGTTAGTATAGGTTAGGTGGGCTTGGATCGGCGCAACATCGAGTGCCAAAGTGCCTGTACTGCGCTGTATTCTTCTATGTTCTATGTTCTATGTACTATGAAGGGAGAAAGAGAGTCATGGAGACAAGGAGAGAGACTGGGGAGAGAGAGAGAGATAGAGAGAGAGAGAGAGAGAGAGAGAGAGAGAGAGAGAGCGACAGAGAGAGACAGAGTCAGGTCGAGCTAGAGAGTCTGGGAGAGAGTGAGAGAGGAAGGGAGAGAGAAAATCAGGGAGTAAGTCAGTGAGCGGAGAGAGGCGAATAGAATGACTCATGGAGAGAGAGATAGGGAAAGTGACAGAGAGTCAGGGAAAGTGAGTGAATCAGAAAGTGGAGAGAGACATAGACAGAGTGAAAGTTTCACAGAGAGATAGATAGACTCATATACAGACACAGTCACGGAGACACTGAGAGACAAACTTAGGGAAAGACAGAATCAGGGAAAGAGAGATAGAGAGTGTCATGGACGGATAAAGGGGTGGGCCAGACACTAAGAGAGAGACAGATCAGATTCCCTACATTGTGGAAACAGGCCCTTCGGCCAAACTAGTCCGCCATTAAGAGTAACCCACCCTGACCCATTCTCCCTAACTAATGCACCTTACTCTGTGGGAAATGTAGCTTGACCAATTCACCTAAACTGCACATCTTTCGACTGTGGGAGGAAACTCGAGCACCCGGAGGAAACCCACGCAGACACGGGGAGAATGTGCAAACTCCACACAGACAGTTGCCTGAGACTGGAATTGGAACTTGGACTCTCGTGTTGTGAGGAAACAGTGCTAGTCACTGAGCCACAGTTCCGAATCAGGTAGAGAGAGAAACAGGGAGAGATAGAGAGATAGAAAGTCAGGATCAGAGAGAGAACATTGTACAGGCAAAGGGAGTCAGGGAGATATATAGAATCAGGGAGACAGATAGAGAGTTTGAGAAGAGAGAGTGACGGTGTCAGGGAGCGATAGAGGGAGATTGGGAGAGGAAAGAGAGAGACAGGAAAAGATCAAGAGAGGGTGAGAGAGAGTCAGGCAGGGAGGGAACTTCATGTATAGATAGGAAGGGTCAGGGAGAGAAAGAGTCAGGAAGAGAGAGGCAATCGCAAAAGACAGATAGAATCATGGTTTGATAGACAGAGAGAAAAACAGTACGCAAGGAGGAGAGGGAGAGAGAGTCAGGGAAAGAGAGTCAGATACAGGGAAAGTAAGAGATGGTCTTGGAGAGAGAGGGAGTGTGTGAGCGAAGAGAGAGAGGGAGTCAGGGGGAGAGAGGTTGTGGGAAAGAGAGAGAGAGAGAGACTGGGAGATGCCGACAGAGAGAGGGAGAGAGAGTGACAGAGAGTCAGGGAGAGGGAGAGAATCATAGAGAGAGAGAAATGGAAAGAGGGATAGAGTCACGGAGAGAAAATAGAGAGTAAGATGGAGAGATAGAGAGGGTGTCAGGGACAGAGTGAGAGGGGGTACATGAGAGACAGACAGTCGGGGTGAGAAGAGAGTGTTTCAGGAAGAGAGATAGAGAGAGAGAGAGACAGAGAGAGTGAAAGAGTCCAGGAAAGAGAGACTGAGAGAGGCAGGGAGAGAGAGTGAGAGAGAAGTAATCTGGGAGACACAGTTAGGAAGAGAGGTAGTAAGAGAGAGAGAGAGAAGGGGAGTCAGGGAGAGAGAGTTAGTGAGATAGAGAGAGTAAGGGGAGAGAGAGTGAGGCAGGGAGAGAGACAGGGAGTCAGCGAGAGAGAGATAGACAGTGACACGGCGGGAGAAAGAGAGCCATAGTTAGAGAGAGAGAGAGAGAGAGAGTCAGGGAGAGACAAAGAGAGGGAATCAGGTTGAGAGAGAGAGACAGAGTCTGGGACAGAACGAGAGAGAGTCAAGGAGAGAGAGAATGTCAGGGAGAGAGAGACGTCTGTGAGAGATAGAGACAGTCAGTGAGACAGAGACAGTCAGGGAGATGAAGAGAGAAGTTCAGTGTCATGGGGGGGAACATGTTAGGGAAAGAGAGAAAATCAGGCAGTGAGAGCGTGAGGATGAGTCAGGGACTTAGCGAGAGAGAGAGCAATTCAGAGAGAGAGGGAGAGAGAGTCAGGGAGACGGAGAGAGAGTGTTGGACAGAGTTAGACAGAGAGGGAGACGGTGAGAAGGATAAAGCATCAGGGAGAACGAGCAAGAGTCAAGGAGAGAGGCCGAGACAGGGAGGGAGAGAGACACGGTGAAAAGTCGAGAGTCAGGGAGAGGTAGACAGAGTCAGTGAGCGAGAGAGTTTGTCCGAGTGAGACAGCGAGTCATGGAGAAAGGGGAAGAACCACAGGCAGAGAGATGGAAAGAGAAAGAGAAAGGGAGAAGCAGGAAGAGTGCGAATCAGAGCAAGAGACAAAGCGAGAGAGGGAGATAGAGGGAGAGACAGAGGGAGAGACTGTCCGGAGGTAGGCATCTGGGGGTACAGAGAGAGAGAGAGAGAGAGAGAGAGAGAGAGAGAGAGTCATGGAGAGACAGAGAGTCATATAGCGTTGGTAGTAGAGAGAGAGGCAGTGTCAAGGAAATAGGGAGAGTGTCAGTGAGAATGTGAGAGGTATTCGGAGAGTAGCAGTCAGGGATACGCACAGACAAAGAAAGAGAGGTGGAGTCAGGTGGAGAGAGAGAGAAAGGTAAAGATTGAGTCAGGTGTAGAGTGAGAGCGTCAGGAGAGATAGAGAATTTCAGGGTGAGATAGAGAACGTAAGGGAGAGGTAGCGCCAGGGAGAGAAAGAGAGGGTTTCAGGGAGAGAGAGGGAGAGTCAGATTGCGAGAGAGAGTCAGGGAGAGAGGGAAAGTCAGGGACAGAGTGAGCAACGAAGGGCGAGAAAAAGACATAAAGAGAGGCAGTGTCAGAGAAATGGGGAGAGAGTCAGTGACAGCAGGAGAGGGATTCTTGGAGGAAGAGTCAGGGATAGGGAGAGACAGAAAAAGAGTTTCAGGAGAGTGGGTGAGTCAGGAAGAGGGCGACCGTCAGGAAAAGACGAACAGGGAGAGTATGAGAGGCAGACTTACAGAGAGACAGAGTCAGTGAAATATAGAGAGAGTCAGGGAGAGATCAAAAGACAGCATCAGACACAGAGGGAGAAATTCGGGGAAGAGAGATAGGAAGAGTCACGCAGTGATAAAGAGAGTCAGGGCGAGACAGACGGGGAAGTTAGCGTGAGAGAGGTGCAGAGTCTGGGAGAGAAAGAGAGTGTCTCGGAGACAAACATGAAGTCAGGGAGGGAGAGAGACGTCTCAGCGAGATAGAGAGGGTCAGTGAGACAGAGACAGCCATGGAGAAGAAGTGAGAAAATTTCAATGACAGGGAGGGAGTGTGTTAAGAAGAGAGAGAGAGTGAGAGTGAGTCAGGGATCTAGACGGAGAGGGAGTCAGAAAGAGAGTGAGAGAGAGTTCAGGAGAGAGTGAAAGTGTCACGGAGGGAGAACAGAGTCAGGGAGAGAAAGAGACAGAGAAAGATTGAGAGTCAGGGAGATGTCGACAGACTCAAGAGTTTGACAGAGTGAGAGAGCGAGTCATGGAGAGTAGGCAATAAACACAGGCGGAGAGGTAAAGAGAGGGAGAGAGTCTGGGAGAGAGAGTGTCAGGATGAGTGATTATCAGGGAGAAAGAGACAGAGGGAGCGATAGTCGGGTTCTGGGTAAAGAGACAAAGTCAGCGAGAGAAATAAAGAGTCAGGTGGAGACAGAGAGCCATGTACATTTTGGAGTAGAGAGATGTACTCAGGGAATGAGAAAGAGTCAGGTAGAGAGAGAGAGTAACGTCGAGAGAGATTCAGGTGTCGATTGAAAGCGTCATGGAGAGATAGAGAACATCAGGGATAGATAGAGACGTCAGGGAGTAGTAGCGTCAGGGACAGAGGATAAATAGTTTCAGGGAGAGAGAGAGGGAGTGTGTCAGGGAGAGAGAGAGAGTCAGGGTACGAGAGAGTGTCAGGGAGAGGGGGATAGTCAGAGACTGAGTGAGCGAGTCAGGCAGAGAAAGCCTCAGCAAGGGAGGCAGTGTTCAGGAAGTAGGGAGAGAGTCAGTATTCAGACTGGAGCGGTATTCAGAGAGTGAGAGTCAGGGGGAGGGAGACACCGAGAAAGAGACAGAGAATCAGGGAGAGTGAGCGAGGCAGGAACAGGGAGACAGTCAGGAAATGACAGAATGGGAGTCAGGTAGACTGAGAGAGTCACAGAGAGTGAGAGATAGAGTCATAGGGCGACAGAGTCAGAGAGAGACAGATAGTCAGGAAGAAAGAGAGAAAGACAGAAACAGAGAAGAGGGACAGAGTCGGGGAAAGAGAGATAGTAATATTCACGGAGGAACAAAGAGAGTGTGGGAGGGACAGAGAGAGTCTGTCAATGAGAGCGATTCAGAGAGAAAGTATCATGGCGACAGCAAGTGAGAGAGGCAGGGAATGTGAGAGTTAGAAAGAGACAGTCAGGGTGAGAGAGAACATCTCAGGCAGAGAGACAGGATCAGGTAGAGATAGATAGAACGCGGTCCAGGGAGAGAGAGGTCGCCCTGGGCAAAGAGAGAAAGAGTCTTGGAGATATATGGAGTCAGGGAGACAGCGGAAGAGAGAGAGAGAGAGAGTCATGGAGAAAGGGAAAGTCAGAAAGAGAATGCGAGCCAGTGAGAGAAAGATAGCGTTTTGGGGGAGAAAGTGCGTCTGGATGAGATTGAGCGAGGGCGACAGGCAGGTGGGAGGAGAGACAGATTAGATTAGATACCTGACAGTGTGGAAACAGGATATTCGGCACAACAAGTCCACACTGACCCTCCGCAGAGGAACCCACCCAGAGCCATTTCCCTCGGACTGATGCATGAAACACTATGGGCAATTGAACATGGCCAATTCACCTGACCTGCACATCTTTGGACTGTGGAAGAAAACCGCAGCACTCCGAGGAAACCCACGCAGACACGGGAAGAACGTACAAACCCCAGACAGTGAATTGTGGCTGGAATCGCACCTGGGACCCAGGTGCTGTGAGGAGCAGTGCTAACCACTGAGCCATCGTGGCCAGTCAGAGAGACTCATGGAGTGACAGAATGAGAGAGAGTCAGGAACCTGGAGAGAGAGAAAGCCTCAGAAAGAGGTAACCAGGTAGAGAGGGAGTGAGAGTGAGGTGGAGAGAGAGTCACAGAGAGAGAGGGAGAGAGACAGACAGTACGAGGAGAGACAGAGAGTGAGTCTCAGGAAAGAGAGAGTGTGGGCAGCACGATGGCACAGTGGTTAGCACTGCTGCCTCACAGCACTGGAGACCCGGGTTCAATTCCCACCTCAGGCGACTGACTGACTGCATGTTCTCCCCGTGTCTGCGTGAGTTTCCTCCGGGTGCCCCGGTTTCCTCCCACAGTCCAAAAGATGTGCAGGTCAGGTGAATTGGCCATGCTAAATTCTCCGTAGTGTTAGGTAAGGGGTAAATGTAGGGGGATGGGTGGGTTGGGCTTCGGCGGGTCGGTGTGGACTTGTTGGCCCGAAGGGCCTGTTTCCACACTGTAATGTAATCTAATCTAATGTAATCTAATCTAATCTAAAAGAGACAGGGAGAGTGAGAGAGTCTGGGTAAGAGGGTGTGAATGAGGCAGGGAGAGATAGTTTAAGAGAAATAATCTGGAAGACAGAGTCAGGCAGAGAAGGAGTCAAGGAGAGAGAGAGTCTGGAAAGTATAGGAAGTTTGGGGGGAGAGAGAGAGGCAGTGACAGAAATTCAGAGTCAGGGACAGAGAAAGAGAGTTAGGGAGAAAGGCGGAGAGTCAGCGGGAGAGATAGAGAGTAACACAGATGGAGAAAGAGAATCATGGTAACAGAGAGAGGGAGTCAGGGAAAGACAAAAAGGGAGTGAGAGTGAGAGAGAGGCAGAGATATGAACAGAAAGAGAGAGAGAGAGAGTCAGGGTGAGGAATAGAATCAGGGAGAGTGAGAGCAAGATAGAAAGATAATTTCTGGGAAACAGAGACGTATGTGAGAGATAGAGAGCGTCAGTGAGAGGAGAAAGAGAGAGAGATTTTCAGGGAGAGAGAGGGAGTGTGTTAGGGGGCGGTAAGAGTCAGAGAGACTCATGGAGTGACAGAATGAGAGAGAGTCAGGGACCTGGAGAGAGAGAGAGATACAGTGTGAAGCAGTCAGGGAGAGAGGGAGTGTGAGTGAGTTAGAGGGAGAGTCACAGAGAGAGAGTGACGTTGAGATTGAGAGAGACTAAGAGAGAAGGAGAAAGAGTCACAGAGATAGACAGAATCGCGGAGGGATAGAAGACAGGGTGAAAAGTTGAGAGAGACAGAGAGAATGAGATAGAGTAAGGGTCGAGAGGGAGAGACTCAGGGAGAGAGAGATCAGGGAGAGGGAAATAGACACGCAGGGAGAGAGTAACTCAATGAGAGAGATTGAGTTAGAAAAAGAGAGAGCGAGAGAGAGAGACAGCGAGAGGGAGAGGTAGAGCCGAGGAGAAGAGAGAGCGAATCAGGAAAGACAGCAAGATTCAGGGAGAGAGCGATAGTGAGTGAGAGGGTGATAGACAGCGAGTGTGCAGTAGTCAAGCAGGTAGAGAGTGGGAAAGAGAGACAGAGAGACAGGGAGATATCGAGTGTGTCAGGGAGATAGAGATAGACAATCAGGGAGAGAGTGACTCAATGACGGGGTAGGGTCATAAAGAGAGAGCGAAAGAGAGGCCAGGAGATGAGAGAACGAGTCAGGGAGAGAAAGAGCAAGATTCAGGAAGAGAATGATAGTGAGTTCGTGCGTGATACAGAGCAAGAGTGCAGGGAAGGGAGGGAGACGGAGAGAGGCAGGGAGATATCCAGTGAATCGGGGCGATAGAGAGAGTCAGGGAGAAAGGGAGAGTCACAGAGAAAGAGTGAATCATGTGTAATGAGAGACTCAGGGAAAGAAAGTCAGCGAGAGAGAGAGGCAGAGAGTCAGAAAGATAGAGACTGTCAGTGGGAAATACGGAAAGAGGGTGAAACACAGAGTGAGAGAGCCGGATTCAGGGATAGAGCAAGAGAATAAGGGAGAGTGAAAGCGATGCAGACAGGCAGAGAGAGACAGCGAGAGAGAGAGAGAGACATTTAACGAGAGAGTCATGTTGGGAGAGAGACTGAGTCAGGGGAGACAGAAGTAGAGTCATGGAGAGAGAGATAGAGTTCGGAGGAGAGAGGGTGTCAGGGCAAGACAGAATTTTCAAGGAGACAGGAGTCAGATGGATACAGATTCAGGGAAGGAGAGACAGCGGCTGAGACAGTCCGGTGGTAGGGGTGTGGTTAGAGAAAGAGAATCAGGGCGAGAGAGGGAAAGTCAGGGAGAGAGATATAGAGGAGAAAGTGAGGTCTGCAGATGCTGGAGATCAAAGCTGAAACTTTATTGCTGGAACAGCACAGCAGGTCAGGCAGCATCTAGGGAACAGAAGATTCGACGTTTCGGGCACATGCCCTTCTTAAGGAATGAGCAGAGAGTATTCAGCAGGAGAAGATAAAAGGTAGGGAGGAGGGACTTGGAGGAGGGGCGTTGGAAATGTGATAGGTGGAAAGAGGTCAAGGTGAAGGTGATAGGTCGGAGTAGGGTGGAGGCGGAGAGGTCAAGAAGCAGGTCAGGAAGGCGGTGCCGGGCTGGAGGGATTCGGCTGAGACAAGGTGGGGGGAGGGGGGATGAAGACACTGGTGAAGTCCAAGTTCATCCCCTGTGGTTGGAGGGTTCCCAGTCGGAAGATAAGACGCTCCTCCTCCGACCGTCGCGTTGTTGTGGTTTGGCGGTGGATGAGTCCAATGACCTGCATATCCTCGGTGGAGTGGGAGGGGGAGTTGAAATGCTGTGCTACAGGGTGATTGGGTTGGTTCGTCCGGGTGGCCCAGAGGTGCTCTCTGAATCGCTCCGCAAGTAGGCCTGTCTCCCCAATATAGAGGAGGCCACACCGGCTGCAGCGGATGCAGTAGATAATGTGGGTGGAGGTGCAGGTGAATCTGTGGCGGATATGGAAGTTTCCTTTGGGGCCTTGGAGAGAAGTGAGGGGGGAGGTGTGGGCGCAAGTGTTGCACCTCCTGCGGTTGCAAGGAAAGGTGCCGGGAGTGGAGGTTGGGTTGGTGGGGGGTATGGATCTGACAAGGGAGTCGCGGAGGTAGTGGTCTCTACGGAAAGCTGATAGAGGAGGGGAGGGAAATATATCCTTGGTGGTGGGGTCCGTTTGGAGGTGGCGGAAGTGACGGCGGATGATGCGCTGTACATGGAGATTGGTGGGGTGGTAGGTGAGGACCAGTGGGGTTCTGTCCTGGTGGCGGTTGGAGGGGCGGGGCTCAAGGGCGGAGGAGCGGGAAGTGGAGGAGATGCGGTGGAGGGCATCGTCGATCACGTCGGGGGGGAAATTGCGGTCCTTGAAGAAGGAGGCCGTCTGTGTTGTGCGTATTTTGAACTGGTCCTCCTGGGAGCAGATGCGGCGGAGACGAAGGAATTGGGAGAATGGGATGGCGTTTTTACAGGGGGTGGGGTGGGAGGAGGTGTAGTCCAGGTAGCTGTGGGAGTCGGTCGGTTTGTAGTAGATGTAGTAGAGAGAGATATAGAGTCATACAGACTGAGGTAGCGAGTAAGGAGTGTAGAGGGAGAGACAGAGAGAGAATCAGGGAGAGAGAGTGTCAGGTACACATGGAGAGCATCAAGGAAAGATAGAGAACGTCAGGAAGAGGTAAAGTCAGGGACAGATCGATCCAGGTAGAGAAAGACAGTTCCAAGGACAGACGCAGAGTGTTTAAGGGAGAAAGTGTCAGGGTGAGAGGGAGAGTCAAGGACAGAGCGAGAGAGTTAGGGAGAGAGAGAGAGAGAGTCAGCGACAAAGACAGTGTCAGCAAAGCAGAGTCAGTGACATCGGGAGACGTATTGAGAGAGAGAGACAGAGCGACACGGAGGTAGAAGGTGTCTCATGGAGATAGAGAAAATGTAGGAGAGAGTGCCAGGGAGAGAAAGGCAGAGTCAGGGACAGAAAAACAGGGCATTTTGCGAGAAATACGTAACTAAGAGATAGAGAGAGTCAGTGAGAGAGAGAGAGAGAGTCAAAATGAAAAAGAGGGAGAGTTTGAGGGAGAGAGGCGGAGTGCATTAGGCAGAGACAGAGAGTGAGAGAGTCAGGGAATTTATGTGAGAGTGTCCGAGAAAGACAGTGAGTCAGGAAGGGAGGGTTAGAGATTGAGGGAGGGAGAGAATCAGGCAGAGAGAGCGAGACACGGTGAGAAGGGGAGAGAATCAGGCAGAGTGAGAATGAGTTATGGAGAGAGACAGATTTATATAGGGACAGAGACAGCGTGAAAAGGTGAGAGAGTCAATGAGAGGGAGAGAGATTTAGGGAAAGAAAGAGTGAGTCAAGGAAAGAGGGGAGAAAAGACCAGCAGACAGCGAGAGGGAGAGATTTAGGGAGAGTCAGGGAACGAGAGATAGAGACTCAATGACTGAGAGAGAGAGAGACAAGAAGGAGATCGCGTCAAATCGAGAGAGCGTCTGGGAGCTGTGGAGGGACAGTTTGTCAGGGAGGGAGAGAGAGGAAGAGTCAAGTGGGGAGAGAGAGAGTGAGAGAGTGAGAGCCAGGGAGAAGCAGTGATATTCACGGAGACAGAGGGTGTCAGCTAGAGGAGGAGTCACATGGAGAGAGACAGACAGACGGAGCGTCAGGGAGAGAGTGAGGCAGGCAGAGAAAGATCAACACCGGGAGAGAAAGGTAGAGAGTTTAGGGGTGTCAGCGAGACAGAGATAGAGCGTCAGGGAGAGAGAGAGTGGGAGAGAGTGATTGAGAGGTTCAGCAAGAGAGAGATTCAGAGAGAATGAGCGAGTCAGGGAGAGAGTGATTGATAGGGTCAAGCAGAGAGAGAGTCAGGGAGAGAGATAAAAAATCTGTGAGAGAGAAAGACAAAGGGAGAGACTTAGAAATTTAGGGTAAGAGACATTCCGAGAGAGAGAGAGAGAGAGAGTCAGAGAAATAGAGAGAGGCAGCTTGAGGGAGCCAGAGTCAGAGACAGAGAAAAAGAGGCAAAGAGTCAGTGAGAGAGAGAGCCAGGGAGAGAGGGATAGAGAGTGACACGGGTGGAGAATTAGGACGATGGAGAGAGTGAGATTCAGGGGAAAACAGGGACAGTCATGGAGAGAAGTGCGGGTATTTGAGAGAGATAGAGAGAGTTTCAAGTGGAGAGAGGGAGTGTGTTAGGGAGAAACTGAGAGAGAGAGAGCGAGAGAGAAACAGGGAGAGAGAGAAAGGGACAAAGAGTCAGATAGTCAGAGAGAGATAGTCACGGAGAGTGGGAGAGGAAATGAGGGTGAGAAAGAGTCAGACAGAGACAAAGACACAGCGTGAGAAGGATTAGAGGGTGACGGCGAAAGAATCACAGAAAGTGACAGCCAGGGAGAGAGAGGGAGCCAGGAAGGGAGGGGAAGAGGTGATGAAGAACAAGAGACAGGGTGAGAAGGCAAGAGAGTCAGAGAGAGGGAGAGAGAATCAACGATAGAGAGTGTGTCAGGGAGAGACAGTGAGGATGTCAGGGAGAGTGGGACAAAAGACAGGCAGAAAGAGAGAGAGAGCGAGTCAGGGAGCGAGAGAGAGAGAGACCAAGGACAGAGAAAGCGAGGCCGTCAGGGAGAGAGAGAGTTTGAGAAAGAGGGAGATTTTCAGGGAGAGAGAGAGAGAGACTGGAGCTAGGGAAAGTCAGGGAGAGACAGAATATCGGGAAGAGTGAAAGTCAAGGAGAGAAATTCAAGGGGAGAAAGTCAGTTAGAGAGACAGAGACAAGCAGAGAGAGACTAAGATAGACAGAGAGTCATGGAGATAGGGAGAACATTAAGGAGAGATAGAGAGAGAGTCAGAGAAAGATAGAGTCAGGGAGAGAAACAGAGGGAGTTTCAGGGAGTGTAAGAGGGAGAGAGAGAGAGTCTCGAGGTGAAAGAGAGTGTCTGGGAAACCGAGTCAGGAACAAAGTGAGTGAGTCAGGGACAGAGAGAGTCAGCGAGAGAGAGAGGGAAAGGGAAATAGAGAATAAGTGATAGTGCGGGAGGTATTCAGAGAGATATAGAGTCAGTGAGAGGAAACGTCAGGGAATTGGATAGACAGTCAGGAAGAGTGAGTATGTTAGAAAGAGCGAGAGAGATTCAAGGAGAGACAGAGCGAGTGATAGATTGGGAGAATGAAAGAGTTACAAAGAGGGAGAGATAGACTCATAGAGAGGCAGAGTCAGAGAGAGAGAGAAAGACAGAATTAGAGATATAGACAGAGTCCGAGAATGATGGATAGAGAGTGTCACAGAGGGAGAAAGAGAGTCATGGAAAGAGAGAGTGTAGAGGAAGAGGGAGAGAGATATAGATGCAGAACGAAAAACTGAGAGAGATCCAGTCAGGAATATAGAGAGCGAGCTGGAAATGTGTTGCTGGAAAAGCACAGCAGGTCAGGCAGCATCCAGGGAACAGGAGAATCGACGTTTCGGGCATAAGCCCTTCTTCAGATGCTGCCTGACCTGCTGTGCTTTTCCAGCAACACATTTCCAGCTCTGATCTCCAGCATCTGCAGACCTCACTTTCTCCTCAAAGAATTCCTGAAGAAGGGCTTATGCCCGAAACATCAATTCTCCTGTTCCCTGGATGCTGCCTGACCTGCTGTGCTTTTCCAGTTCAACAAACCTAAACTCAAATTGGTAGAAGAATTATCCCAACAAGAGCACTCAGTATGTTACAAACCAGGCTAAGCCCCCTGAAAATATTATAGAAAGATCGCCTGGTTCCTGGATATTTCTTATTTTAATGGTCGGTGTGAAGTGATTTTATAGTGTGATGCAACAGGTGAAACTACTCAGTTTTAAGCAAAACATAATTTATTTAAAAACCATCGTTCAGTGATGAACAAAGAAAGCAGCATTTGAAATAACGCTGCTACTGGTAATCTTAAAGAGTACTTGATACAGTGACTTGGTCATTTTAGTATTCCAATGTAGCAACATCGCATTAATCCGGCGCTGGACAAGAGGGTAAATTCAAACACAGATTCTTAAAGGCCGGCGAAACTATTTCCAGAAAGATTTCGAGATAGTCTGTTGGGAATCATCTCCTGAAGCTTGCAACCCTTTTGGCAATCAAAACTTCTTGTGACGGCTGCAGCTAAAAGAATGTGGAACCAGGACTAGGAGAACAGCCCATTCCCCTTCCATTGTTAAAATGCTATCAAGATGTCGATTCCTCGCGACTGTTCCACAACTCTGCCGTTACAATCTCTCTTCAAACAAACTAGTGACAAGATAACTTTTGAAAGTGACAGTATTATCACAAGCCCTCGAAATAAATCTCAATCAAATTCGTGAGATACTACTTTCCTTGCACAATACGATGATGACTGTTCCAAATGAGTCCTCTCCTGAAGTCTGTAGACTCTGTCCCTGAGAGCCACCTCGAACAATGTATCCACCGCAGACGTTAGGCTTATCACTCTCCTTTCCCAATGCATTTCTCTGCATCCTTCCTTAAAAAATGGTATAACAGTAAGCTCCCTCCAATCTTCGGGCACTTCTCCTGTGCCTGTGAATAAAACAGATTTCTCCTTTGGGATCACGAAATTTATGCCTTCGCCTCCTACAATGTCCTGGACTTCACTTTATCGGATCACAAGGATTTATCTACATAATGCGTTTGAATACTTCCAGTACCACCTCTTCGACGATATGAACTCTCTTCAAGGCATCATTATTTATTTCTCCAAGTTTCCCAGCGTCCATTCAGTTCTCAAGCGTAAATAATCACGGCAAATGCTAAGTTTGCATCCCAACCATTTGGGGCAGTTCCACACATACACAATTGTGCTGGTGATTCACAGACCCTATCCTCTTCCTATTTTCTCTATTGCCATTCTTGTAACGGTGCAATATTTGAGATTTTGGAGAAGATGTTTAGCTGAAGATGTTTATGGATCAAGTCATTCAGCAACCTCTCAGAAACAGAACTGGAAATGATATGACCTACTACAACTAACCGAGCCAGACAAATAGCAAGCGGCGCAGAATACTAATGCTTTATTGGAGGATCACTAATGATGTTGCCGGATATAGTGATGAAATGCCTGAGAACATATCTACTAGCTCCGAGAACAAATTTACAACTTGTCGAATCTCTATGGATTCTCTTTTGCCTTACCAGCCATAGCCATCTCATTTCACCGTTTAGTCGTCCTGATTTCTCTTTATAGCGTTATTTACCACCTACTAAACCCCTGTAGGGATTCAATTGATTCCTGCTGCTTATGAACGCTCCATTTCTGCTTCTTTCTCGTGAGCAGGGTCTCAGTAACTCTCGTCACCCAGGATTACTTATGTTTGCTTTATCCTAAACTCTAACAAGAACAGAGTGCCTATGACGTCTCATTAACTCTATTGAAATTTTCCCATTTACCAGACGCCTCTTCGCCTGTAAATACCCTTGCCCGACCAATGTTTGAAAGCTTTTGTCGGAGGCCATAAAAATTGGTCTTGCTCTATTGTAGAACTTTAACTTGTGGACCTTACAATAGCTATTTCGAAAACATTTCTAGTGATCCTTAAATTATGGGCTTTTAGCGACTACTGTTCAATTTTATGTTTTAAATCCCCACATTACAATCACCATATTACATACGTTATGATCATTGACTGTTCACACTTATTCTTCAGAATGTCCTGCAACCGCTCCGAGGTATCCTTGACTACGGAACCGAGGTTATATCCCTTCCACATCCATTGCCTTTTTGGAATGTAAATTTGATTGTGTATTCCTCTTGCAAGTACATTGCCTAACGATCTCGGCCTGTTGTCTCACTTCAAATCCTATTGTTAGCAGAGCCATCTTTGATGCCTGTGACATGCATTCCAAACCTCACCTCACCACCCCCGCACTCAAAAGCGGAACAATGTGATAGAGGGGGATGCTACACATTTATCGTGCACCATCATTCTCCGACACCTGTGCCTGATGGTCACTTATATCTTGAATACTTCATTTGTTGGATTTTGGAGATTCAAGAGCATAGGTCATTTTGGGAACCGCTCTTTCGGAAGGAATTACAAGTCGTATTATTAAGTTTGTTCATAAACTTCGTTTCAGATAGGATATATTGGATAATTTGACAAGAAAATGATTCCACGCATGCAAGTAGATGAGGTGTTACTGACAACAGAGGATGCAGAGGCAATTGGAAAATACTGTATCAAACTCGTTAGTGCCCGAAATGGAAGGCCCGGCCTTTCCTTAAACTGAAAGGATGAGTTACTCCTCACCACATCGTCTCTCAACCAATCCATTATTTGTCTGAAGAAACAGTTGAATAGCCTCAATTGACTGTTGCCAGGTATTAATATCAAAGTCATCATTTGTTCATTTATTCTTTCCGGGGTTCGAAAACCAGTTTGAGTCAAACAAATATCTGAATACTTTCAGGCAATAAGCACAGGGTAAGTGCATATGACAGTGAAATAACCGTAGTCCTTTTGCATCTTCGACCTGAAGGATAATTGTCATTCTTTCCTGGAGAAACGTTCGTGTTATTTTAAGAAGCAGTGCATTGACAATAGTCTAAATATGCCATCAGAAAGTGCCAAGAAACCAGTGCCTGAAAAATAGACGCTGTAATAGTCTTTAGCTTTTCATAAATGTAGCTTCATTTATGACAAGTTGTTTCCTGTTGGGAATAGCAGAGAATGATGCAGCACCAACAAAACCTGGTCTCCTGTGATACAGGAAGAACTAGAAAATTAGTTTTAGCGACTGTACAGCATTTTATCTTGCACGAAAGTCTAAATTTAGACACTGGTCATGGTGTGGTACTATTTGCTGTACATAAATTTATCCATCAATTCTGCTCTTTGCAAGACCTGTGAAATCTCGCAAAAGAGGGAGTGTTGTCCCACTGATGTCCACACGGACGTTTCAACGTCTCAACCTCGTTCGTCCTCTGAGGTGCATTTGTCTCTCTCGAATGGGACATCAGATCCTAGATCCGATAAAACTTTAACAAGCTTACTTTTAATCTTTTCCATCTGTACTCCAATGTACATCAAGACACAGTATTAAGTATTCTGACCACGGAGCAACTTCAATTTTGTTCGCCAAGTATGACAAAATATGAATGGCCAATTGAAAACAAAATCCTGTGATGAGCACGCAAGAGCATACTATTGATAATATCATGTCAATTCTGGTTTACTGAACGATCGATAACCAAATAGCATCTGATTGAATGTCCAATACGGAGAACAATGCAACTGCCGGAATTACTAGTACTTTGAAACGGTACAATGCCGCCAATGGATTCATTGTGAGCAGCTAAGGCCGAGGGAAGACCTGATAGAATGCCACAAAATTATAGGATGCATGGATCAAGATTAGTTTTCCCAGAATTGAAATGTCTGAACCTGAGCGGAATGCATTTTAAGTGAGAGAAGGAAGTTAAAAAGAGATTTGAGTGGCAAGCTGTTTTACAAAGAGAGTGGTGAACGTCTCTGCGAGTGGTTGTGGCAGAGCACGAAACGATAATGGCATTTAAGAGACTTGGAGATGAACACCTGAATATTCATCGAGTGGAGAGTTACGAAATAAAAGTGCAGACAGAAGGAATTAGTTTCATTTGACATCATGTTCGGCACAACATCTTCTGTCAAATGGCCTGTTCCTGTGCTGTACTGTTTTATGCTTCACATTCAAATGTGCTCAGTTGTAACATGAAAATCTATCGTTCAGCCCTATGATGCTTCTGCTGAAGAAATGGTGAAATCCAAACATTGAAAATTGTCGCTTTGGTCTCACAATTACTGTTTGGCTACTGAATTAAAGATTGGAAGTAAATGTTTTTCTGCTTCTTCCCAGAAATTGGGATGCCTTTGATATTTTGCGTGCTATCTATGCAATTCCACGCTCTGCTCTGTGAATTCGACTGTAATTACATTTGTAACAAACCATTCCGCAATAGTATCTCCTGAGCACCCAAGAAAAAAATTGATCTCAAGTGATTCTGCTGAATGATTGCAAAGTCCTCATACAACTATTCAACATAAGCTTTACGAGAAGAATGACAACAATTAATTTCTCTGCTTCTATTCCTCAAGAAATAAAGTGATCTCAGTCATCAACTTGAAAATTATGCGCCTTGCTTAATATTAATCGCTGTACTTCACAAACTGTATACCACTATTATCTTAAACACCATCAGTGGTGTTTTCATAACCTCTGTTGAATCCATTCAGTGAGTTTATATGTATTTTCATGGAATTGATTCTCTTGTTTTTAAACGAGAGCTTTGCACACAGAATCAGAATGCCTTGAGCTGCCATTTCACTTTCTTGGGCTATGCTAATTCATTGCCTCCCCTCCCTTGATTTCACAGCTTTATTTGCTCACTGCCGTCTCTTACCAATTACTTCCTAAATAATTATTCCCCAAATCGATTTGTCATTTCTTGAAAATCGGCTCACCATTGCTTGGCTTGTGTTAACAATTGCAATTCTAACATAGCCTTTTTTTCTGGGGAAATGCTGCTGAAGAAGGTCCAGAGTGAAGAAGGAAGAATTAGCTCATTGAAAGATTTAACCCTTTTGCATTTTATGCTAATTATGTGTTGATATGAGGAAATGCAAAGTTTTGTTAATTGCATTGTGAATCTCAGCATTTCGCTGCTGCACTTACATGAACATATTGTGAATATTTTGTTTTGCCAATCACAGGGTTTCCAATACACTCCCCCCCCCCCCCCCCCACCCCACCCAGTGAAAAGCCCATGTATTTAGCTTCAAGGAAATTAGGTAGCCCAAGGTGGGAAATGAAACAATACTCATTTCATAATTCAACTACCATGCCATCCGGCTGATCCCTTGGAAGTTGGTAGATTTTCATTACGTGTTTAGAACGTCCCTCTCTATTTCCAATTCTTTATTTTTGTATTTCCTACAATTTTATTGATATGCATAGGGAGATCCATGCTCATCTCAACAATTCAATGCTCTTTGCTCAGCATCCGCAGAATTGCCTTGACATCTTGTGTCCACAATTGTGCCAGTTTTTTTTCTCTCTGGACCAACTCTGTGTAGAGCAATTACTTGATCAATCCCTGTCCCTACATTGTTTTGTCCATCTCAGGTGATACTTTGCTATCTGGTCCAACTTGCTCTTGGGCTCTTTGTGCGTAAGTAAGCTTATTCTGTGGCTGTATTTATTTTATTTTTATCTGCTGATACAAACAACAACATTGGGTGTGTGTTTGCTGCCCTCTCTCTGAAGCTCTCCGAAAGTTAGGCCATAACTTCCTTTCTCCTTCCCCACTGTTGTCCCTGTCATGTAAAATTGTATTCGGAGTTTTGCAATTCACACCGATATTCTTGAATCTCCACTGGGTATATCATAATGTTCACTCTGTGAACTGATAGATTATTTCGCCTATGCTTCCCTGTTTCTGAAAATCCCTTAATAATTGCCGGGATGTTAGACAACCGATTCACTATACCACAAACTCCCTTTCTTTGCAAAATGTTAGTGAGTTACATGTCTATCTGCGCAATTCTAATTTTGAATCTGTTTTATAACATTTATCTTTCTAGAGTTAGTATTCGTAGAATCTATACATCAATTTTATTGTCATTATTACATTAATTGCATTCTCTCCTCCTGGATGACACACGAGCAATTTGATTTATTTTCATACATGCTCATCACTGTTTCAACGCATGCACAGTAGAGATCACACAATTATATAATTACTTTGACCTGTATGGTTCTGTGACTTTTGCATTGTGTAATCCATTTTTGCAATGAGTCAAGCAAACGGTTTGCGTGGGGAAACTCGAACAATTTCAGCTTAATTAGGGTCCCTGTACTGTTTTATCTGAGTATTCGTTTGAAGTACAGAAATGACAGAAACGTATAATCATACTCAGTGGAGTGTCAGCTTCATAACTTTATTTCATTTGATCACAACTGTTACCAAGTAGATAAAACCTTCTGAAAACAGTGATACAAGATGATCTGATAATGTTTTAAAAAATATATATGTGAAGAATTTCATGTAACTTGATTTAAAATCATGCAAACACATTAGGTTTTCAAAATTTACATAGAAATTATACTTCATATGAACAGAAGAATTGAATTAACTTGTGGTAAAATTAAATGATTCATGCACCCAAACGAATAGAACAATGTCACTTCCATGTAGCATTCACTTTTCAAGTCCTTTTGAATTTGGTCAAGCCTCTGGTTATTGATATTGCAGATGTTTTACACTGCTGTGATTGCGGATTACTCAACTCTGCAAGTGAATTCTGTTGGCAGTGATATTTTAGTGGAGACATCGAGATAGATTCTAATTGTTCATGGCTTGAATTAGACTTTCCCAAAGCCCAATGCTTAAACAATTCAGGATCATTGCTATCACAGAGTTGGAAAAAATGTGCAGGCAGTGGAAGACTCAACTCATATTTGATAAAATGCATTCTGTCCACAACCAAGCACTATATAATTGAGAAATCTACGGCAATAAAATGATATTGATGCTATCACGTAGTGCAACGTTTTGGGGGTCAATTCAGTACGCCTCCTCTTTTTCATCAAAACGGAGAGTTTTACTTTTCCTTCCCATTCTACAGTCTGAACAACTGCTGAGACTGTTTACCCTTGGATGAATGACCTAATTCTATACTCATAAACTCTTTGTATGATGTGCAGTCGTATTTATTTTCGAACTGATGGAGAACATAGTATCTTATATTATAAGCTTATTTAGACATTAAGAATTCAGGTTAGATGCAGGTGAAACTCAACAGCACGTAAGAATGAGATTCAGAGGATTACTGCTTTACCTTACATGTCTGTACATTATTTATCTCTGGTTTGCAGCACTCATAAAGCAAACATTCTAACAAATGTTTCCAGAAAGATATCGCAGAAGCAGAGGAACAACCTGGTGGAACTTAAAAAAATGAAAGTCATGGACAGATTGACATGCTGGTGACCTTTCTCAAGGGTAGAAATGTCAATTATTGGGAGTCAATAGTTGAGGGTAAAAGGGGGGAAGTTCAAAGACGCTGCAAGTGGCAAGTTTCCTTTTTTACATTAAGAGAGTCGCAAGTTTCTGGAATACACTGACAAAGGATGTATTGAAAGGACAAATATCAGTAACGTTGAAGAGAATCTTCACAGGTATATGCATGTGCAGGAAATGGAGTCCACATTGAGGCAGAAAATGTCTTGCTGGGAAAGCGCAGCAGGTCAGGCAGCATCCAAGGAGCAGGAGAATGGACGTTTCGGGCATGAGCCCTTCTTCAGGCTCATGCCCAAAACGTCGATTCTCCTGCTCCTTTGATGCTGCCTGACCTGCTGCGCTTTTCCAGCAACTCATTTTCAGCTCTGAGCTCCAGCATCTGCAGTCCTCACTTTCTCCTCCACATTGAGGCAAACGATTTTTAGTTTTGAAAGGGCAACAGGTATCGGCTCAGTATCGATGGAAAGGAAACTTCACATTTAGATTCGTTATTGCAAGACTGGGTTGAGATGATTGGACTACGATAATTCCTCTGAAATATGAATTATCAAAATTACCTTGGGGTGTTTCATTTCGTGACAGTTGCAAAGAATTACAAGCCCTTGCTTCCAAGAATGATGTTCTCAAAGCAACGTTAGTCTCTTTGGAATGAAATATCTATGATTAACAAATCATTTTATTAAACCACTTCAATTGTACTGCAACCACTTCGATTAAGATCGTAACCTACTTGTATTCAGTGAAACAATGTGTGAAACGTGTAATTCTTAAATGAGTTTTTTTAATCCATCACAAAGAGTAATTTCATTATAAAGATGGCTTTATGCGAATTTGCACACGCAGTCATGCTTTTCACGGGTCGTGCTGTGCGTCATAACAGAATACATGAAGAAAAAAATGTCAGGGCTATTTTGTCAGGCAGGTGGAGCTGCCAACGGAAAGGGGGATCCGTGAAGACTGCTCAATGCGTGGTTTTGCGATGCTTGGTCATGATGCCGAATATAAATCGACTTGCAATATACGACGCTTTGAAATCATAGATGTTAGCGTGCAAAGGTGTGTAATGAAAAAACATACATGCAGGAGCAGTATTTCAACATTAATTGTAAAGTAATTAAAAGTTATTGGCGACGTTTTCCATCGGTTCTGATATTATGTCTTCTTATGAGCAAGATAAACTAATTGAAAGATCATGTCACATTGCAAGTATCGAGCTTGTAGAGGAGGCAACATGCTGATGTATACTCTCCTTTCAAACAAAGTATGCCTGTCCCCAGCGGCGTCATAACGTACTCCATTGTGCAAAACTCATGGTGATATATTCATACAAGAAAAAAATATTCATGGGCAGGTAGAATCTTGACAGAGCCACTGCCATTCCTAAATACTTGCCTTATTCCATCATTGCATAAATTATGCAACCAGTGATTTCAGCGCTGTTTTAATTTTCTCTCTAAACTTAGATTGTGTCACTGCATAAATAAATGTGTTTGTGCAGCAACTTAAATTTTGGAGCATGAATCCGAAATCTTGAAACATTATTTCAGACTCTGAGTAATAAGTTCTTCTAATGGTATAATTTAAGAAATTTAAGACAGGTACCAACCACAGAAGAATGAAACTGCCGGATATAGTAAAAAGTAAAATCACTGACTTCTTCCTGCTTTCCATCTCTGGGTCAATGTGATTATCTCCATTGCTGCAAGCTTTCAAAGCTCTACGTGCTCGACTCGCCACAAAAATGTGTCTTACAGTCAGAGAATTGATCAAGAGAATGAGAGCAAATGGGAGCAGTGGAGTGAAAGCCTTACTAAAGTATGCATATCCCACCCATTTAGGATCTGTATAATAGTTTGGCTTTGTATAACAAAACCATGGTACATTGTTTACTATCTTCCCAGGCTCATACCTGAAGTAGAAGGGAATATTTTTTAAACAAAACAGGACGCAAGTTGTTGTTAGGACCGCAGTTGCAGTTTTCTTCGTACAAAATTTTGTTCTTAGCTTTTGGCAACAAACAGCTACAAATCGATCATAAGAAAATGCAACAGTGAACCAGACTGAACAATCCACTGCTGCAAAACGCAAGACATACTTAACACTGCACCCAGGTGTGATATCCAGGAAAAATAGTGGTGCGTCATAAAAGTAAATGACCTGTGTCAGTATGACCTCAAAGATAATAACCAGGAGATCAACTATTGCCATAGCCACCATATAGCGAGTCGTGCACTTTGAAAGGCCACAGTTTCCTCGGGATAGAATGGTAATAGCCAGTGCATTAACTGTATGAAAAGAAGAGAAGAAAAAGTTGAAATTACAAATCAAACATTTCTGTTTCTGACACACTCAGTTTGGGCAGGATGTTTATATTAATTATGGGAACGGGGAGACAAATGAGAAGGCTATGTTAAAATTTTGGAGGATGAAAGTTAAAATGCCGACCAAAACATTTTACTTTCGATTATATGGATAGACATTTGACAGTAACAGTGTTAGAAGTTTCGATTTGGCTGCAAGGACCTCTGCTTCCCTGTTGTGCAGAACACATTTCGCCACAACAATATGATGCCAATCGTTACTTCTTCTACACGGAAAATACACACTTTCAATTCAACTTCAGAGCATTCAGTGGTTCTGAGCTATCAGAATTCCCATTAACGAACACCATTTGAATCCTCAAACTGCCAGTCCATTCGTGGGTTCACTGCCAGACGCAGAATGAGCAATGTACCCATATTGATTCAATCCGAGCATTGGATTATTCTCAGGGAGATTTCTATTGTCCGCAGTTTAATTTTCAAATTTCCCAAGGTATCCAGAGATGTGCAGACTTGTTAATTCAGTTGTTGGAAATACTGGAGTACAGCGATTGGATTTGGTTCAGGTGAGATATTATTCGGAGGGAAGCTGCAGATTTTATGAAATGCATGGCCTGCTTCCACATTCTAGACTCCTTGACTCTATTAAAAATGTCCCTCTCACTAATTGACCTTCTCCATAGACGAGGTTATTCTCAGAATAAGATGTTCTTCCGTAGTTCAGACATTGAATAAAATTGAATTGCCGGATTTCGGTTTCATTCAGGAATCGGCCCACTCCAAAAATTTGATGCATCCAATGACTTGATCCCTGCCCCAATCAGGGTGGTATCTTTGTTTCCTTAGATGGAACTACATTACCTTACACGCTTCCCTCAGATTGTATTTTCCTTTCTGTTACACAACTGTGGCTTCGTGAAATGTATTCTTGTTGCACTGTGAAACGCTCCATATTTCTGAGACAGGGCACCAACGTTAAGGTTCTGGGAAATCCAGATCTATGTCCCAAACAGGCATAAGTAATTAATTGAAAATATCTCCATTTCCCTTTGTCTGTTTAGTCAAGAATCAGAAACCGCACCAGAGCAGGCCAAATGAATCCAAATACAAAGTCATTACTTTGTACTTCCAATGTCCTTCAGGGTCAGCGGTCATAATATATGAACGTATCACAATTACCTCTGTGAACTGTGACTGATAGCTGGGAGAATATTACTGAGAGAGTCAGAAAAGTACAGTCATGAATGCGAAAGGAAGTCTATTAAAAAATCCCATGTATGGCAAGATCAGAACATCTTCTTCCAGTCCAATAAACCAGGTATCAAACAGAAAGCTTATCTTGTAAAAGAATAGAATGCTGAAGTGGTTATGAGTAAAGTTGTAGAATACCCTATGGGACGCATGGGTGGCGAGTAATCCAATATCTGTTTCGTAATAATTATTTCAGCAACTAGAGGATGGCAGTTCACCACCAGAAATCAACAACTACATCCTCTATTACGTTCAAATTTATATACGAACACGAACTGGCCGTTTGAACCGGCAGGAAACTCATGATCAATCGACATACTCTACATTGATATTTGCCCGTTATAGCCTTCCTCCCATTGATCAACTACAATCTGTCTACTTCTGACAATACAAACAAACACCTAGTAACCTAGGCTTCAACGACTTCTGATTCACACTCAATTTTGTTTTTGATATGTTGTCCTTTATATATGCAAACACATGCACACACATGCAGTCTTGAAATCTCAAAATAAGGATCTTGCATTCTTTATGCAGGCACGTTTCAGTTTATGTCCCATTGGCTCCACAACTCATAGCCCAGATTATCAGAAAACATGTTTGGATAAAATGCATAGAATTCCCATAATACAATGTGAAACCGAAACAAAATGTCTAGCTGCAGTCATAACTGGCCTAAACAAAGATCGTTGTGTTCGATGGTATTCAGTCTTCTCAGCCCGAAAACATGTCGTACGTGAGTTCATCAGAGTTATGTCCCAGGCCTAATCATTTCAATTCTTTCACCCACTATCTCCTGTCTATCTCAAGTACTGAAGCATGAATGTTAACCATTGTTTGGACAACGTTCAATACCATTCGCAATACCTCAGATACTGTGGTGAGTAACTCCCTTCCTGACTCTCCAAAGACTTTTCACGATCTACAAGGACTTTGATGGAATGCAAGTCGCTTGCCGGGAAAGGTACGGCTCCAACAGCTTCCAAGAATAGCCATGCTATCAAGAAAACAGCATTAAGCTTGATTATCAGCCCATCCACATGCACCCACTTTCTCCACCATCGAGGCTCAGTAGCAGAAGTGCGTACCAACAGAACATGTTCGGCAGACATTCATCAAAGATCCTGAGAGGGCCTCTCCAAACTGTATGGACATCTCTATCTAGAAAAATTAATGCAGCAAATTTATGGGAGATCCAAACAAAACATTTCATTATCTTTCTATAGAACTCACCAATTAACTTGTTAAAAATATAATCACTGCTTCTTTAGTGTCGCTGTGACATAATTCTGGATTTTCCGTCCAATGACATTGTTGTCTACTCAAAAAGCATGTACTGCAGCGGTCAAAGATGGCAGTTCACCACAGCCTTCTCAAGGGCAAGTCATGATTGGCAATAAGTGCTGGCCAGCACATTTTATAAGAAAGAATAAACAAACTACTTGATACAACTTGTCCATGGAGTGGCGTTTTGATAGAACTACCATATTGTGAGTGGAGGGATGTGGAGGCTAATTTGACTTGGCATACTGGTGTCGTGCAGTAAAAAGCCCACAGACTGACAGACACAAACGGAAACACAGATCCTCACATGGCCACAAACTGCACAATTCAGTCTCAAATGGCTGCCGTCCCAGATGACGATCAATCCAATCAGTATTCATATATGCAAACGGACTCTGTGATGTTTCGCCTTTGATCGTTTGCTCTTGAGAAACGTACGCGTTCGTTTTGCACAGGAGTATTTTTTTGACTTCATCAATATTTGAAAATCTCACTTTGCCCTGCATATCCGGACAGTACTTTGAATAATCTAAAAAAAAATTAGTGGCGAAACTAAGGAAATCTGGTAGAATCTTTGGGGCAAGATCATATTTAACAATTACATTCTGGTGACTCTTTGCACTTACCAAAGCACAAATGTTAATTCTATTTTCGATGCATCGATGCTGTCAGACCTACTGAATCAGTTCACGAATTTCGATTTTTTTTGTTCTTCAACATCCACAAGTTCTTTGCTTCATTTATATCTGTGCTGATCCTGGATGATGGTCAATTTCTAACATCATAAATTTAAACTGAAGCAAATTTGTAACATTGATTTCATAATATATACCCAGTGAAACTGAAGCTACCTCAAGTTCCCAAATTATAACTGAGCTGCATTTGAGAAGTTGGAGGGCACATGCCAACCTTATATGCACCAATTATGGCCGAGGGAATGAGGAACATCCAAGCTCTATCTTCAACAACGTAGCAAGCTCTAACGGCCACATGGACCTCTTTGCCTCCTAATATTTACACTAAATTTATCGGCAAAGTTTTGAGCTTGTAAGGAATATCAGACGCTCTTAACTCAAAACTGATCTTACTTGAGATAATTATGCTGCTGGAAAAGCAATAAACAATATGAGACACCAGGTATTCAGTTGTGAATAGTTATTATTTGTTATTTTTACTTGTTCATATCTTCTCTTTGTTTTAGACAAAGCTGTTCTTCATATTTCTGACCAGCTATTAAATTTCAGTGTTTAATTTGGCACCTACTGTTCAAATTGCTCATGAATTTTTTAACACAAAGAAACTTTTGCATGCAGGAAACCTCGAAGTTAATTCAACGCGTTCCATCCATTTGATCAATGAGTTCATCTTCTATTTCCGATTCTCTGCAAACTAATCCTGCAGACTTCCCTCCTTTGGCTGTCTTGATCAGGTTCCTGGGCAGTTCATGCCCTACTGGACTGCACATTTTGTTTGTTTCCCGAGCATAATAACTTGTTGCATGAAAATGCGATTCTGTCGATGCATCTCTTGAGTGTTCTTTTGTCAAGTTGACCAGCGGATGTTTTCATTGTAATTTTTCGTATCCAAAATATCAAGATAAGTGAGAGAATTTAATGTGTGCTTGAATTTAGATCAGTATCATGCGGTGGAATTTGTAATAGAATGCTAATGTATTTGCAGTACTAATGCAAAAATCAGACAGAAACTCTGAGAGCACCTATTTAAAATAACTACAGCATCAGGTGAATTTTAAACGTGTTAATTAATCTGTGTTTGACATTAAGTTCTCGGAGTGCTGAACATGGAATGACTTTCAATGGTACAATACAATTTCTTAACTGCTATCCATTTAGGAAATATGTGGATTCTTTTTAGTGTTGATCTAAACGTAACTTTTCCAAAATCAGTTTAAAAAGCTACAGATACACAATGTTTAATCTAACTTACCAACCAGACCAAGTACAGCAAGGATCATATAGAACGCTTTTTGAAGGTCATACATACGAAAAGCCATTCCTGCAGGATAAATGCATGCTTTTGTGCTCTAGCTAACCTTCTCTGTTCAATTCTGTGGCGGTACAATTCACGAGACATTGATTTGAACTTTGTGAGATTTCCCTGGATACACTGAACTTGCAACACTGATCACCGTCATATTTTCCAAAAAAAAATGTAAACAGATTACTTCATTGATTTAGTTCCCTCATCGTTCAGGTCATACGTAGCATTGACACTCAATTGCGTAATTCTGATGAAATTTGAAAAGGAAAACATGATACATTGTCGTCTACCTCCCCAAATTCATAACTGAAGTGGATGTCGTAGTTTATTTTTTGAACACTGCTAAATTCAAATTTTTGCTCACACTACAGAAAGTTTTCTTTTAGTCTTTTTAGGTTTCTCAATCTCTATAAAGAAAACCAAATGTTTGCGATAAACAATGCAACACCATAAAAATAAATAATAAATGAAATTTTGATCTTTGCCATAATTACCAGGCGATTTATGATCGCCAGAGAGCGGGTGTTGCAGTTTAATAAGGCACAAATTCCTCAGAAATGGAGAATAATCGCTAGTATATCAAACACATGATAAGGAACAGAAGCAAGATTACAATTTATCACTTAAATGTGATATGTGTCCAATGCAGTCAGCTTGCGTGTGATCTGAATAGCAAATATTCGAATTTCGAGAAAATGTAAGGAGTATATTATATACAAAATGTGAAAATTCCAATACATGCACCGTTGAAGCACTTTTGATGGACTCGATGTGGTTTGCCAGACATCTAGTCACAGGGTCCTACAACACAAAGACAGGCCCTTTGGTCCAAACTGATCCATGCCGAGCATAATGATCGTCAGCGCGAAAATCTTTACCCTCCACTTGGCTCAAATCCATTATATAATTTCCTATGCAAGTACTTGCCCACATATCTTTTAAATGTTGTTCAACCTCAACCACGTGTCGCTGGTAAATCATTATATATTTGTTTACTTTTATTATTTAGATTGAAACCTTAAACTGATGCTCGCCAGTCCTGATGACCAACCCTGGGAAAAGGCTGCATGCATACACCCAACCATGCCACACATGAAGTTATATACTTCTATAAGATCCACCCTCACCCTTGTACTCTGTAATGAAAAATCGCCAGCTTGTTAAAATGCTCCGGATTACTCAGATTATTGAGTCCATGCAACATCCTTGTAAATTCCTCTGCCGTCTTTCCAGTTTAATAATTACCTTTCTCTAACAATGTGAAAAAACTGAACACAATACTTCAAGCGCGGCCTCAACAAATTCCTGAACAACTGCGACTTAACTTCCAAAATTCGATACTTAATGCCCTGACTGATGAAGACCAGTGTGCCAAAAGCCTTCTTCACCGCCCTGTCTAATTGTGACTCCACTTTCAGTGAACTGTGAACCTGAACTCCAAGAGCCTCCAGTTCCACTACAGTCCTTAAGGACCGACCATTCAACGTGAAACTCCAATGTTTTTCTAAACTGCAAGACCTCACATTTACCTCTGATAACCTTCCGCATTGTCCACATTACTGCCTAATTTGGAGTGATCTGCCATTTACTAACCATACCTTGTACATTCTCATTCGAATCATTTACATCCATTTTTTTAAAAAAAATGTCGCATCTGGCTTTGAGATCTCAGGTGCCAAAAATGATATCTAAACAAAAGATTTCATTTCGAAATGTTGACTTTCCTGCTCCTCGGATGCTCTCTGTTCTGCAGCAATTTACAGATCCACATCTGTTGGCCCCCCAAAAAGCTGCCTTTTGCTATCTATTAATTCTTACACATAGAGAACACCAATAGTTGCCCGAGGTGCAGACCTCCCTTTCTTAGAAACCGATAATGTTTAAATCCCCATCTGTCAAGAATGATGAATGATTCAGATTCTGGATGTCCCCGGTGTTGAGTCAATCCATCCATTCATATAATCCGAGCAGTGTGGAAGCAGACCATTTGGCTCAGCAGGTACAGCCCGACTCTCCAAAGAGTATCATAGAACATAGAACATAGAACATAGAAGAATACAGCGCAGTACAGGCACTTTGGCCCTCGATGTTGCGCCGATCCAAGCCCACCTAACCTACACTAGCCCACTATCCTCCATATGCCTATCCAATGCCCGCTTAAATGCCCATAAAGAGGGAGAGTCCACGACTGCTACTGGGAAGGCATTCCATGAACTCACTACTCGCTGAGTAAAGAATCTACCCCTAACATCAGTCCTATACCTACCACCCCTTAATTTAAAGCTATGCCCCCTCGTAATAGCTGACTCCATACGTGGAAAAAGGTCCTCATGGTTAACCCTATCAAAACCCTAATCATCTTGTACACCTCTATCAAGTCACCCCTAAACCTTCTTTTCTCCAATGAAAACAGCCCCAAGTGCCTCAGCCTTTCGTCATACGATCTTCCTGCCATACCAGGCAACATCCTGGTAAACCTCCTCTGCATCCGTTCCTGTGCCTCCACATCTTTCCTATAGTATGGCGACCAAAACTGCACACAATATTCCAGATGCGGCCGCACCAGAGTCTTATACAACTGCAACATGACCTCAGGACTCCGGAACTCAATTCCTCTACCAATAAAAGCCAGTACGCCATATGCCTTCTTCACCGCACTATTTACCTGGGTGGCAACTTTCAAAGATCTGTGTACATGGACAGCAAGATTCGTCTGCTCATCCACACTACTAAGTATCCGACCATTAGCCCAGCAGCCCATCATTTTGTTATTCTTAGCAAAGTGAATCAGCTCACACTTACCGACATTGAACTCCATTTGCCACCTTTCTGCCCAGCTCTGCAACTTATCTGTGTCTCGCTGTAACCTGCCACATCCTTCCTCACTGTCTACAACTCCAACGACTTTTGTATCATCTGCAAACGTGCTCACCCAACCTTCTAGCCCCTTCTCCAGGTAATTTATAAAAATGACAAACAGCAATGGTCCCAAAATAGATCCTTGCGGAATACCGCTAGTAACAGCACTCCAAGATGAACCTTTACCATCAACTACTACCCTTTGTCTTCTTCCAGCCAGCCAATTCCTAATCCAAACCTCCAACTCACCCTCAATGCCATACCTCCGTATTTTTTGCAGTAGTCTACCATGGGGAACCTTTTCAAACGCCTTACTAAAATCCATATACACCACATCTACTGCTTTCCCCTCGACCACCTCCTTAGTCACCTTTTCAAAGAATTCAATAAGGTTTGTGAGGCATGACCTGCCCTTCACAAAACCATGCTGACTATCCTTGATTACATTATTCCTATCCAGATGTTCATAAATCCTGTCCCTTACAATTCTCTCCAAGACTTTGCCCACAACAGAAGTCAGACTCACCGGCCTATAGTTACTAGGGTTATCCCTACTCCCCTTCTTAAACAAGGGAACCACATTTGCTAGCCTCCAGTCTTCTGGCACTACTCCAGTAGACAACGACGACATGAAAATCAAGGCCAATGGCTCTGCAATCTCCTCCCTTGCTTCCCAGAGAATCCTAGGATAAATGCCATCAGGCCCAGAGGACTTATCTATTTTCACCCTTTCCAGAATTTCCAACACCTCTTCCCTACATACCTCAAAGCCATCCATTCTAGTTAACTGTGGCTCACTATTCACATCTGCAACAATGTCCTGTTCCTGCGTGAATACTCATTTCCCGAGCTAAAACGCCTATTCTATACATCCCTGAACATTATGGACAATTTAGCATGGCCAATTCACCTCACCTGCACATCTTTTGACAGTGGGATGAAACCAGAGCACACGGCGTCAACATGCATATACCATCTACACTCGACATGGACAGTTGGCCAGGGATGAAAAACACTCAAGTCACTGGTGTTGTGAGGAGGTGGTGATCACCACTGAGCCACTCTGCCGCCAAATTGGATCTTTTCCAGGAAGATGCCATTAGAACCCGTCCCAACATGAAGTTGGTCTTCTGTAAAAGTCAGACCCTTTGCACAGAAATATATTGTCCAACCTGAATGCATCTTATAATCCCCGAAGATATAGTGGGACACCGTTAATCGATTCTCTCCGAATTAAGTGATCTTGACGGGATTATTGTGTCCTTGGCAGCATGCATTCGAATTTGCTTAAAATGTATGAGACGTAAGGTCGATGCAGATGACCATTTACCAAATCGCAGATGAATTAAGAAGTGGCATTATCAACGTTTTGATGCTGTGAGCCTTACTTTTTTTTCTGTTTAATATAAATGATTTGGAGATGCGTGTTGCATGCAAAATCACTAAAGCTGCAGAGTACAATACGCAAGGGAGAATAGTGAATTGAGCGAGTGAAAGTAAGCAACTTTTAGACAGATATTGAATTGTTGGCCAAATGGACCGACATCTAGCAGTTGAATTACAATTCATACAGCCCATCTACAATGGGCTTCTGCGGGGCTGTCAGTCCATCCATTCCATGCTAGCTCAACTCTTCACCACCAGTGCTTTCAGAGTAGTATATGTAAGTAGAGATGGAGAGAGAGAGAGAGAGCGAGAACGAGAGAGAGAGAGAGAAAGACAGAGAGAGAGAGAGAGAAAGCATATTTTTTTAAAGAAATTGAAGAAGAAAATGAAATACAGAAACAGGATACGTAGATGAGCTGTCTTTGGTGCCTGCTCCACGTGTGACATGTGTTACAATGTTCAACGACGTCTCTCTGCAGAGCACTCTGTTGAAGTGCTTTGATATTTGAGCGTGGGTTTTCCTTTCTCTCAAATGAGCGTCTACTGGCAATTGATGTGCTTCCTGAAACCCGTTCTTCCGAAAATCTAACTGTAATTGGATTTGATGAACTTCTGCCCATTCTGCATCCGATTGAATGTGTGATGATTTCCACTTCTTCCTTACGTCTTCATTCTTAAGACCGTAATATTCTGGGAGATATACCCCAATACGTCTTTCACAAGGATCTGCCACTTCCAGTTCTGACAATCTTTAATAATATTGGATTTTTTAAACTGTTTTTGCTTCCACTGTGCTTTCTTTTAGCACTTTCACAATACTCACTGGCTTACCCTGTTTTACCATATGTGTTCCACTTTCCAGTTACAGCAGCAATGGGAGTAACCACACCAAGGGCCAGGGGCTTAGTGGGAAGTTAAATTTAAAATTATATGAACTTACCTCAAGAATAGGTAAAGCGCACGCTCAGCAGGAGAGGACACGGGGCTGCTGAGGAAGTGAAGTGATATATTTGGGTAGTTGTATTACCCGAAAGACAAATTAGGTCCTTTCTCTCATCCTCCTCCTCTAAACAAATATAAATTTCTATGTGCTGGATTGGTAAGGTAACTTTATTTTTCTGCAGTCTCTTTTAAACTTAGATTAGTGGGCATGGTAGTTAATGCCCACTGTTCCTCCTGCAGAATATGGGAGGGAGGGGTCACCACTAGTGTCCCTGCTGACCTCATCTGCGGGAAGTGCACCCAACTGCAGGTCCTCGAAAACCGCTTTTAGGAGCAGGGGCACGATGAACTTCAGTTCATTCGGGTAGTGGAGTGGATTATTGAGAGCAGGTACAGGGAAGTAGTCATACTTTAGGTGGAAGAAAAGGCAGATGGGTTACAGTCAGGGGACAGAAAGGCAACCGACAGGCAGTGCAGGGAACCCCTGTGACAGTTCACTTAATAAAAAGCGTATTGTTTTGGATTCTATTGTTGGGAGGGGGAGCACTTACCGGTGTAAGCATTGGAGAAGGGATGCCTGGCACAGAGTCTGTTTCTGTTGCTCAGAAGGGAAAGGAGGAGATGGGCAGAGTATCTTTCTTTGGGGTTCTATAGTTAGGGGATCAATCATGAGGTTTTTTAGGTACGACGGAGACTCGTGGTTAGGGCGTTGCCTCCCAGCCGCCACCGTTCATGATGTTTCGATTTTTTTGGTATCATTGAGGGGGAGGTGCAGCAGCCCCAAGCCATGGTCCAAATTGGTGCTAACGACATCAGCAGGAAAAGGGTGTGGGGAGTTAAGGCAGAAAGTAATGGAACTTAGTTAAAATATGAGTGCGAGAACAAACAAAGCTGTTATCTCTGATTTGTTGCCCTTGGTACGTCAGAGCGAGGTGAGGAATAGGGGAAGAAATGAGATGAACACATGTCTACAAGGACGGTGGTGGAAGGAAGCTTTCGGAGAAATGGATAATTAAAACTCATTCTGTGGTAGGTGGGCACTCTACACCTGAACAAAGGGGTATGAAAACGTTGGCCCAGAAATATTCTAATGCTTTTTCAGGAGGGTTTAAACTACTTCAACAGAGGAATGGAAATCCAAATTGTAGTTCCCTGTACCTCTTCTCAATAATCCCCTCCACTACCCGAATGAACTGAAGTTCATTGTACCCCCGCCATCATAAGCGGTTTTGGGGGAGCCGCTGTTGCGTGCACTCCCTGCAGATGAAGTCAGCAGGTTATGGGATGTTATCATATTTTGTTTTTGATTTTTGGTGGGGTTTGGGGGAATAGTAAGATCTTTCTAAATGAATTGCCTTTTTCGATGTGTTTAAAATCATTCTAAACTGTGTTTAGCTGCAAATGTGCTGAACAAGTATGTAAATCTCTTATTTGCAGTCAGATTGGAAGATACTGATGAAATTTCGGTGTTTTACTGTCGACTTCGGTCTTCAGCAAATCGTGCATTTTAAACTAAGAAAAAAAAAGACAAGCCTGGCAAATGTAATTTTACAAATTTGCTAAATTATTGTCTTCATTGGGTTCGTTTTGAATGAACGGTTCTTTTCTCCAACGCTGTAATATTCGTTTTCATTAACAGGGGAATTGTGTTTAAGAGCCGTGAGATCTTGTTGCAGCGCTATAAAACTTTGGTTTGACCGCACTTGGAATACTATGTCCAGTTCTGGTCGCCCTATTATAGAAAAGATGTGGATACGTTGGAGAAGGTTCAAAGGAGGTTTACTAGGATGCTTAGGATGCTGCCTGGAATGCAGGGCTTATCTTACGAAGAGAGGTTGACTGAGCTCGGATTTTTTCATTGGAAAAAAGAAGGAAGAGAGGGGACTTAATTGAGGTGTACAAGATAATGAGAGGCATAGATATAATTGACTTTTTCCCAGGGCAGAAATTGTTAACACAAGGGGTCATAGTTTTAAGCTGTTTGGCGGAAGGTGTCCAGGGGATGTCAGAGGCGGATTCTTTACGCAGAGAGCTGTGAGAGCATGGAATGCGTTGCCAGCAGCAGTTGTGCATGCGAGGTCATTTGGTATATTTAAGAGACTGTTGTACATGCATATGGTCACAGAAAGTTGGGGGTTCTGACATTAGGTTTACCTTACATGAGGATCAGTGGTCGACACCACAGCGTGGGCTGAAGGACCTGTTCTGTGCTGATGAGGTTGAGAGTTGTGAAAGCTTAAGTATTGTTTTTGGGCTGCAAGGTTTCACTGCTAAGCAGGAACGCGGTTTAAAGTGTGTCTACCTCAACACCTGAAGCATCAAGAAAAAAGGTGGGTGAAATTGCAGCATGAGTTAGTACCTGGAACATGGATGTTGTCGCCATTTCAGAATGAAATGGAGAGAGCAGGGACTAGAATCATTATTGCAGGTTCCGCGATTTAGATGGTTTAGTAAGAACAGAGAAGACGGTAAAAGAACAGGAAATGTGGGATTGTTATTCAAGGACAGTAATACGGTAGTAGAAAGGACTTTAGGGGACTTGTGCACTAAGGTAGTATGGCTGAGGTTAGAAACAGGAAAGGACAGGTCAAACTGTTTGGAGTTTTGTGTAGGCATCCAAAAAAATCCAGAACTGTAGAGGAAAGGATTTCAACAATGAGTTTCGATAGGACCGAGAGTAACAGAGTAGTTTGTATGTGGGCTTTAGCTTTCCAAATATTGACTACAAATACCATAGTTTGAGTAAGTTAAATGGATACGTTTTTTCCCCCAAATGTGTGCAGGATAGCTTCCATACACAGTATGTAGACAAGCTAACAAGGGGCGAGGATGCTTTAGATTTGGTACTGGGCAAGGAACCTGGCCAGCTATTATATTTGGAGGCAGATGAGCACGTTGGTGATAGTGACCACAATTCGTTAAGCTTACTTTCCAAAAGGAAAGCGATAGGCAAACAATGCAGGACAAGAGATATTGCTCGGGGAAAGACAATTATGACACGAGTAGGAAAGTTTTTTTTTTGTTTTGTCAGGGTCGGTCGTGCCTCACTAACCTTATTTATATCTTCAAGAGTTGACAAATCAGGTGGACGAAGGTCAGGCGGTAGATTTAGTGTATATGGACTTCAATAAGGCGTTTGTTAAGGTTCCACATGGCGGACTACGGCGTTGCAGGATTGAAGGTGATTTAGCAGTTTGGTTCAGATACTGGCTAGCTAATAGAAGACAGTGGGTCATTCTGGACCTCACTTAACAGTGGTGTACCGCAAGGCTCTGTTTTGAGATCACTGCTGTTTCTCATTTTTATAAATGATCTGGAGATCTGCATGGGTTAATAAATTTGCAGGTGACCTAAGGTAGGCAGATTTGTGGACTCTGCAGACAGGTGTTATGGAATACAAAGGGAATACATAGATAAGACGCAGAGCTGGGCTGAGAAATGGACAATGGAGTTTGATGCAGCAACGTGTGAGATAGTTCATTTCCAAACAAAAACTAACAGGAAGGCAGAGTACTGGACTAATGGCAAAAATTCTTGGTAGTGTAGACGAACAGGGATGTCTCGGTGTCCAGTTGCATAAATGCCTGAAAGTTGCCTCTCAGATTGATAAGCTTGTGAAGAAGGCATATGCTACGTTGCGTTTATTGATAGGGGCCTTGAAATTCTGAACCACGAGGTCATGCTTCAGATACACCCGACACTGGTGAGGCCTCCCCAGGAGTATTGCGTGCAGTTCAGGTCACTGCATTATAGGAATGGCGTGGACGCTTCAGAAAGAGAAGAATTATTGGATGTTGCTTGGTGCAGAAGGAAGGTCTAAGGAAAGGGTGAGGGAATTGAAGCTGTTTTCGTTGAAGAGATGACAGTTGATAGGTGACTTACATGAAAGGACTAAGGTAGTCAGAGGTTTAGACATGGTAGACAGAACGTTTTTCCTCGGTTGCTGAAGGCTAACAGAGGGGACATAGCTTAAATTGAAGGGTGACAGATTTAGGAGAGATATCGGCGTGGTTTCTTTTCTCAGAGATTAGTAGGGATGTGCAACAGTAGTAAACTCGCCGACATTAACGGCACTTAAGTGGACATTGGACATACATATGGATAATAATGAATTGGCTTTGATTCGACGGGCATCAGAAGAATTTTGCAGATCGGCACATAATCAAGGGCCGAGGGGCTTGTGTTTTGGTGTAACATTGTATATTGTATATTCTATTTGGTATGCAGAGTATGGGGAATGAAACAGTAGGATATGGGCACAATTGAAATGTGGAGCGTTTTCAAGGAACAGCTACTACGTGTCTTTGGTAAGTAGATACCTGTCTGTCAAGGGGGAAGTAGTCGATTGAAGAAGCCGTAGTTTACTAAAGAATTTGAACCTCTTGTCAAGGTGAAGAACACGGGTTATATCAGGCTGAAATGTGAAGGCTAAGATAGGGCCTTTGAGAGTTAAAAGTAAAGACCTAACGAAAGAAATAAGGAGAACCAAAAGGTGAGAAATAAGTCGTTGGTAGTTCGAATAAACGAAAATCCTAAAACATTCTATCAGTATATCATGAATAGAAGAAACTTTAGGGCCAAACAAATATAGTAGTGGAAAATTGTGCATGGAATGCGAGGAGGTCGGCGAGTGCTGAAGAAATACTTTTCATCAGTATTTACATGAGAAAAAGGCAACATTGTCGAAGAGAATGCTGAGATCCAGGCTATTAGACTGGATGGGATTGAGATTCAAAATGAAGATGTTTTCCCAATTCTGGAAAATGTAAAGAATAGGTACGTCCCCTGGGCCGGATGGGATTTATCCAGTGATTTTCTGGGAAGCCAATGAGAACATTGCAGAGCCTTCGGCTTTGATCATTAAGTCGCCACTCTCGAAAGGCATAATGCCAGAAGACTGGTGAATAGCAAATGTTTCCGCCTTGCTACAGAAGGGCATTAGAGACAAACCTGGTAATTTTATACCAGTGAGCATTTCTTCAGTTGTGGGTAAAGTATTGGAAAATGTTATAAGACATAGTATTTATTATCATCTAGAGAGGAATGAGTTGTTTTGTGATAGCCCACACGTTTTTGTGAAGGGTAGGTCTTAGACATATAGACACACAGAGATGTACAGCATGGACACAGTCCCTTCGGTCCAACTTGTCCATTCTGACCAAATATCTCAATCCAATGAAGTCCCACCTGCTAGCACCCGGCCCATATCCCTCCAAACCCTTCCTATTCATATACCCATTGAGATGCATTTTAAGTGTTGAAATGTTACTAGCCTCCAGCACTTTCTCTGGCAGTTCATTCCACAACATGCACCACATCCTGCGTGAAATCGTTGCCCCGAGGTCTAATAGAACATAGAACGTAGAACATAGAAATGTGCAGAACAGAACAAACCCTTCAGCCCACGATGTTGTGGCGAGGATTATTCCTAATGTGAAATAAATTAACCTAACCTACTCACCCGTCAATTCATTGCCGTCCATGTGCATGTCCAGAGGTCACTTAAGTGTCCCTATGACTTTACTTCCACCACTACCGCTGGCAATGTATTCCATACATTCACAGCTCTCTGCATAAAGAACCTACCTCTGTCGTCTCCTCTACACAGTCCTCCTAATATCTTAAAACTATGACACCTCGTGCCAGTCAGTCCTGCCCTGGGGACATGTCTCTGGCTCTTGACTCTAACTTTGCCTTTTGTTACATGCATACCTTGATCAGGGCACGTCTCTGCGTACTTCTCGCAGAGAGGAAGATCTGAGCTTAGTTCACCTCCATTCGTAAGACAAGCCCTCCTGTCCAGGTAGCATCCTGGCAAACCTTCTTGCATACTCTCCAAAGCATCTGAACCATTCTTATGTTAGAGCTACCCGAACTGGACACAATATTCCAAAAGTGGTCTCACCAGAAACTTGTACAGCTGCAGCAAAATCTCACGGCTATTACACTCGATCCCTCTATCATTGAAAGCC